>NW_026521091.1:1076327-1308827 GCF_001660625.3 Ictalurus punctatus
ATGGACCTGTAAATGCAAACTGGAAGGCTGTAGCATGTGCCATTTTACAGACACTTGAAGGGCTGGATTTAAATAAACCTCTTTTCTGGATGGACCCGAAAAAGATGGACATCAGGAAACTTCCTGTTTTTTACCGAAATGTTTTTAAAGTGTGGGGACTTTTAACAGTGCAGAGAGTACAATGCTCAAGTTCTCTCTACTGGCCGCTGGAGGAGCCAATCATAAATGGTTCCATTTTAGATGTATCTCAGAGAAAGCCGTTTCCTGCACTTACGGAGGGGTTCCGCAGGGCTGGAGTCGTCACTCTAGGTGACCTACTGACCGTAGCAGGACCGGAGTTTGGGAACGCGGTGGCAGTTGCTGGACACATAAAGATGAGGTCAGTCCGTGTAGTCACACAGTTCCTTGTGGAATGGAGGTCCCTGTTGACTGAAGAGGTCCTGAACATGCTGGAGGAACATTCCGGAGGGCGAAGTAGTCCCAATGACCAAGATCCTTTTCCGGATTTTAGTGTCTTGGCAAATGTACGTGAGTGCTCAGGTGTGTTTCTTAAATCTGAAAAACTAAGTTTTGTGGGTCCCAAGGTACCATCTGGGAAAGAACTGTACAAAATGTGTGTACTATCTCTAAATAAAAAGTTTCTGGACAAAAGAGTCGACACACCTTGGCGTTCTGTTCTACAAATAAAGGAACATGTAAAGCCACAATGGAGGGCCTTGTACAAGTCACCATTAACAAAAAAGTGTGGGGATTTACAGTGGAGGATTTTACACGGTGCAGTGGCTGTTAATTCTTTTATCTGTGTTTTAAACCCTGATGTGAGTTATGAATGTCCTTTCTGTGCCGTGAGAGAATCTGTGTTTCACATGTTTATGCACTGTGTGAGACTGAAGCCTCTTTTTACTGTTTTACAGAGACTGCTTGGCCATTTTAATGAGAGTTTTACAATCGAAACTTTTATTTTTGGTTTTAAATACTCTCAAAAAAAAAGGTTTAAGTGTCAGTTGATAAATTTTATCATAGGGCAGGCAAAGATGGCCATATATGTCAGCAGGAGAAACAAAATTTATATATATATATATATATATATATTTATATTTAGCGAGTATCGTGTTCTTGTTTGTTTGTGTGAGATTTGTGAATAAAAAGGCTGCTTGAGTCACTTCTCAAGCCGTTAAACTTCTCTCAAAAAATATATAAATGTTTTAAAATAATCCTGAAATTCTCGTCGGCGTTGGCTTACTGAGCGATGAAGAGTCGGTTCAACTGATTCAGTTAATTCATTCAAGTAGGATAAGCAGCTTTGGTAATGATTCTTTAAATGAACCGATTCAGAATCCTCTTCTTGAATCGTTTGAGTCGTTCTCACTCGGTCAGGGTTGCACGTGTGGGTTGCTTTTCCTGCACGTGTAATCAGCACGTGTTCACAGACCGTAAATCCCGACCCCATGGTAGACACTCGACAGAAATTTCATACTAAAGTAAGTATTTTATATTTTCTGGGTCTAAACAGAGCAGAAGTATTGCTAATGTGTTGTACAGATTCTATTGGACTGGTGAACTGTGTGGATTTGTATATTTAACCCAGTTTAATATGGCCTGCTTTCTACAGTCAGAGACAAGTAAATCTGTTCTAATGCTCATTTATTTTCCATAGATAAAACACGTTTGTTTACACATGAATACGTACTTTATGCCTTCAGAATGGTGGAGATTTGGGTCTTAACTATGGTTAAGTGGGGGGTACTATAAAATGCACAGTTCTGAGAGACTATATACCTATACTGTGAAATCAGTACATGTGTGTGTTTAGAATGATTATAGCTTTTGGGGGAAAAAAAACTATTCTTGAATTTTTTAGTCCTTGTTCTGATGCACCTGTAACGTCTCCCTGAGGGCAACAGATCAGAGCCAGGGTGAGAGCTGTCCTTAATGATGGTTTTTCCTCTGCTGAGGCAACGGGGGGTGTAAATATCCATCAGGGAGGGGAGAGATAATAAATACACTTATAAATGTGATTACTTGATGAACGTAGACAAAACTCTATAAATGTGAAATGTTTTGTTGAAGTTCAGATGAAACTCTGATGTACAGAATCTTCAACAGAGTTCTGCAGAAAGATTTTGAATGCCTGTCATTCACCAGAACAAATTTGCAGTTGATCAGTCTGTCTAAAAGAAAAAATCTAAACACACAATATAAAATTCCTGCAGTGTGAATAAAGCCTTTGTGTTGCTTTTAGCAAACATGTCTAGTACTCTTGGTTCAATGTACACAATTTACCCCATTTAAATGCATTTTGGAAATTGTTCCACATGGCCTTAAAGTGTGAATATTCACTGTACGCCAAATAAGTAATCAAAGAACGGAATGGATTTTTTCTTCTCTAATGGACCATTAATCACAATTATAAAAGATGGAAGCTCGGAAGCATCAGGTACAAAGTATCAGAGCCCCCCCCAACACACACACACTTTTTTTCCCCCCACAATGGTTGCATGACTTTTGCTACACCATTTCCACTGTGTGTGTTACAAATCACTTTGAGGTAAAGTACTGCTGCTGTGAAGCCCTATTGGATCTGCTCCATTTTTTAAATTATTAATAATAATATTATTAAATTTGCTCTCTATCTCTCCGACTCTCCCTCTCTCTCTCTCTCTGACACTCTCTCTCTCTCTCTCTCTCTCTCACTTCCCAGAGTAAAGAGTGAGAGACATCACAGCGAGAATGCAATTCCAAATCTGTAACGTGTAATTTTTACGCTATCAGAAGGAGGGACACGTTCAATCTCAGTCTTTAATTAGATCTCTGGCAACGAAGGGGTGTGTGTGTGTAAAACAATAACATGCATGATGTATATTATGATCAGATTGTATACGTGATTATAAGCAGATTATACCTCTAATCTCATAAGGGATTAAAAATGGAAACCGAGCTTCGGCACATCAGTAATAATAATAATAAGTGGTATGATGTGATCAGTGGATCGATGAGGCTCTCTCTGAGGCTCTCTCTGAGGCTCTCTCTGAGTCACTCAGCGTTTTGTCTTCTCTCCACACAGTCATGCATCTTTCCTTTTCTCCTGTCCGTGGCTCTGAGACGTGCTGACGTTCAGGTCTGGCAGGATGTTCCATGATGGACACCTCCAGGGGAGTCAGGCTGATCGAGTACAAAGTGTTTATGTGTGCTAAAGGAAAGAGATCTGGTGGAAAGTCCGAGTTATAGAGTTCTAGTGCTGAGAAAAGTTTGTAAAGAAAAACAAATGTGTTTTTATAAGGTTTTCATTTTTTTGATTCACCCTCGTATATTAATGCACTTGTTCTAATATGTTATCGTTCCTATAGTAGCTGATAATCAAGGATGGGGTTGTGTGTGCGTTACCATGACCACCTGTTATTGTTATGCGTGTGTACATAATACGGGAACGCTTTAAGTGACCATTCCCGTAATAGTTTATGGTTTCTGAGGCCCTCATTGTATCTGCATTATTATAAAGTATTGCACTGGGGAGCTGTTTACCAAACAGTCAGTAAACCCTGCTGGAAGTGTCTTTTTTTATTTTATTTTAAATTTTTTTTATTTTTTTGCCCCCTATCACTTTCTGTGCGAGGGTGGATTGAGTGTTTTCAGTCCCGTCTCGGGCTAAACCATCACAGCTCTATTGAAATTGTCATCAAGTCTGAACATTAGAACCCAGCTTCCTTTTTTTTCAAGAACACACTATATGGCCAAAAGTTTGTGGACACCTGACCATCACACATGTACAGTATACGCTTGTTGAACACCCCATATCATGTTTATGCTGCAATGAAGATTCAGTGAACTGCAGGCTGGTGACTGATTTCAACACCAAGGACAGCACCAGCTGAGGCCTGAGTCACTATGAGAGCCTGAGAGAAACAAGTCACTCTCTCTCTCTCCATTTCTTTCTCTTTCTGTCTGTCTGATTGTCTTTCCATCTCTCTCTTGATCGGTCTTTGTCTCACTCTCTGTGTATGTGTGTCTCACTGTTATCTCTATCTTCGGTCTCTCACTTTCTGTCTGTCATTCTCTCTCACTTTCTTTCTGTCTGTCATTCTCTCTCACTTTCTATTCTCTCTCACTTTCTTTCTGTCTGACTGCCTTTCTGTCTCTATTGATCTGTGCCTCTCTCTCTCTCTCTCTCTCTCTCTCTCTCTCTCTCTCTCTGGGAGTGCGTGCGTGGGGAGGACAGAGCACGGTTCTGAGACAAAATCTTTTCAAAATGTTTGGTAAACAGAGCAAATGATGTACTGCACACAATCATACACAAAGACCAATCATACTGTATAAAAGACAGATCTATTACAGAGAATCTGCATCTAGTAAGGCACTTGTATGACCATGCGTATGACGACAAGATTGAAATGGGGTTTTTACCATTAGATCAGGAGAAAGCTTTTGACCAGGTCGAACATGTTTTTCTTTTTAACATCCTAAAGGCTTTTGGTTTTGGTGAAAATTTTATCTCAATGATGAGGCTATTATACTCTGAAGCTACATTTATGATAAAAGTGGCCGGTAGCTTAAGTACTGCTGTGAAGGCTCAGAAGGGTATCAGGCAGGGCTGCCCCCTGTCGGGCCAACTTTACGGCATAATTATTTAACTCCTGCTATATAAGCTTAGGAAAGAATTAACAGGTCTACAAATCGACACTCTAAACTGTCAACAACCCACCAAATTATCTGCATATGCGGATGATATCACAGTTTTAATTAGAGGTGATGTTAAGGTGGTAAAATACGCTCTGGAATGTTATGGAAGAGCTTCATCTGCAAAAGTCAACTGGCATAACAGCGATGTGGTGTGGTCAATCTGTTAAAAGTCCATCACTTCCTGGCATCATGGACTCTATCAAATATCAACAGATATTAAATGAAAACCTGACTGCCTCTGCCAGAAAGATTAAAATGGGCCGTGGTTGGATCTTCCAGCAGGACAATGATCCAAAACATACCTCAAAATCAACACACAAACGGTTTACTGACCACAAAATCAACAAATGAATAAAACACCACAGAGTTGTTCTAGGAAAATATATTTACTGATGGGGTGGCATGTTCTTCAGCTCAACGTGGAGTTAACAGCACATCCCAAAGTGTTTTATTCCACTTGCACCACAGCAACTTGGCAGCACTAACAATCTGTTAAAAAATAAATAAATAAAAATCAGCCATAACATTAAAACCACCTGACTAATGTGCAGGTCCTCCTTGTGCCGCTAAAACAGCTCTTACTCGTCGAGGCATGGACGCCACAAGACCTCTGAAGGTGTGCTGTGGTTTCGGGCACCAAGAACATAGTTCCTTTAAGTCCCGTAAGATGCAAGGTGGGCCTCCGTGGATCAGACTTGTTTGTCCAGAACATCCCACAGATGCTCAATTGCTCAAAGAATTTGGTGGCAGTCAACTCCTTGAACTCTGTCATGTTCCTCAAACCATTCCTGAACCATTTTTTGCGGTGTGTCAGCGAACATTATTCCACTGAAGGAGACCACTACCATTAGGGAATTTTGTTACCATGAAGAGGTGTACGTGGTCTGCAACAGTGTTTGGTAAGTGGTACTTGTAAAAGTATATTAACATCCACACAAAAGCCAGGACCCAAGGTTTTCCAGCAGAACACTGCCCAGAACATCACACTGCCTCTGCTAGCTTTTGCTCCCCACTCGCATCAGTGAGCCTTGGGTGCCCTTGACCCTGTCACCAGTTCACCAGTTGTCCTTCCATGGGCCACTTTTGGTAGGTACAAGACCTGCCGTTTTGGCAATGCTCAGACTCAGTTATCTAGACATCACAGTTTGGCCCTTATCGAAGTTGCTTAGATCCTTACACTTGCCCATTTTTCCCCAACCGTTTGCTTGGTGCCTGATATACCCCACCCCTTCACTGGTGCTGTTGTAACGAGATAATCAGTGTTCTTCACTTCACCTGTCAGTAGTTTTACTGTTGTAGCTGATCGGTGTATAGTTGCATTTAATGTTGTAGAATGAAAACACATTCCTGTTCTCACTTGTGTTAGCATGTTGTAACAGCTGTTCTTCCCTCACCTATTGTGTGGTGTGTTTATTTATTTATTTTTATTTATTTATTTTATTTAAAAAAACAAAACTTTTTTTATATATAAAAAAAGCAAAAATGCTGCTTGTCATGTTACCGATAGGGCCACAGAAATGTCCTCTGTGCTGATGTCTTGGCTGTATCTGAAAACTTATAGCTTTACTTATAGCCCTGACTTTTACTGTGTTGACACTGGAGATTCCTTTCAGAAATGCTCCATTAATGTCTCCTAACATAAACCCACTAGGACTAAGATGATTTATGCATTGTAGCACCAAACAAAGGTTTCAGTCACTTTTCTGTCTGTAGATTGTCCATCACTGTGTATGGGGCCATAGTCTTGTGTCCTTTATTCATCTCCGTAAACAGTCATCATATTAACCTGTTGACTGGTGTTTATCAGACAGGAGCCTGTGGTTTCCTACTCTGAACGCTGTTCGAGCCATGTCGACTTCAGGAGGTCCCACTCCACCCTTCACCACCCTGTCGGTCACCCACCCAGCCAATCACATCACTTCTGTAGAGCTGCACCGACCAGAGAAACACAACGCCATGAACTAGGCCTACTGGAGGTATGTTTTTCCATCAAATAAAGGACATAACTACTGGGTTTTCCAAAAGTCTCCATACATAAGGGACCATGTCTGCCAGTACCAGGTCGGTTGTGCCTTCGTCAGTGGACGTGCACTTCTCGGTTGGTCTGCAACACTTGCAGTCTTTTTGAATTTGTTAATAAGTTTGGAAACTGTGTTGTATGTTTGCTGTGTTTGCCATGTTTCCTGTTAGTCCATCGCAACCTTGCCACAGCTTCCTGATCCAGGCATGAGAATGATTTCAATACGTTCTTCTCTTGTCAAAAGCGTTCTTAAAGGCTATCTGGGGGGGGAATTAAAGTATGAAAAAAAAAAATTCGGAAGACATTTAGGTTAAAAAAAGTGTTAATTTCCCCCATGTATAATTCTGCTTTGTTGCATTGGATGTCTTTGTTTTGTTATATAAGGTGTTGGCTTTATACTCCGTTATAGGCAGCTTTTTTTCCCTACAGTGAAATGATCGAATGCTTTAATCAGATTGCTAAAGACTCAGAGTGCCGTGTGGTCTTGGGTGCAGGGAAAATCTTCACTGCAGGTACAGCAGTATGTCATTTTTTTTTCAGAATTGGCAATATGTTTTAATTTTTATTTGGGTTTGCAGTGCTTTTACTCTCATAGCTGTTCATTATTATAATAAGCAATGGCTCCATGTGCTAAAACCACAACACTAAGTGAAGTTCATTTAACAAGCATCCTTATTCTTTCCTAGTGCAGAATGTATTAATCTTCAAGTTTAGTAGTTAATAGTTTTTCTAATTAGGGATGTGCCCGGTATTCGAATACACATTTAACCTTTTGAGGTGCCATTAGTTAAGTCAAGTGGGTTTTTATTGTCATTCCTCTATATAGCTTGTATACACTGGAACAAAGTGACATTCCTTCCAGACCATGCTGCAACACACTTTATGTAGTCTTGCGTACTGTTCTGTGTGAGACGAGTGCAACACAATAAAAACACAAAACAGCAAATACACAGGACAGTAGATACACAGGACATGGACTGTAACTGTAAGCTACTGTGTAATGTAGCAGCACATGTATTGCAGCAATACTGGCAGCAGAAATAGTTCCCTAGTATAAATTGACTGATGCAGCTATGTAGTCTTACTGGGTTAGTGCGGTGTGCAGTGGTATGAGTCTTACTGGGTGAAGTGTTTGACTAGCCCAGGTGAGCACTGTAATCTAACTGTCTCAGGGAAGAAACTGTTGCAGAGTCTGCTGGTGGTGGCACGGACGCTCCTGTACCTTCTGCCAGATGGCAGGAGGGTGAATGGTCTGTGAAAGGGATCGTCCACAATACTGGTGGCTTTGCGGATGCACCGGTAGTTGAAGGAGGTGTGTGGTGGGTAGAGAAACCCGATCTCTCCAGCTGTCCTCACAATTCGCTGTAGGGTCTTGTGGTTGGAGGCGGTGCAGTTCCCGTACTACACCGTGAGACAGCTGGTCAGGACGCTCTCGCTTGTCCCACTGTCGAAGGAGCATATTACTCGAATATTCAGGTGTCTGGGTATTGATTGTACCCTTTATTGCCATGAAGTCAATGAGAAAATCTGGTCAGGTCTAGCAGAACAGTTACCCCAGACATTGTGTAAGTTATAGGTGTTCATGTGCACTAGGGCTGCATGATTATGGCCAAAATGATAATCCTGATTATTTTGATCAATATTGAGATCTCAATTATTTATCACGATTATTAATTGATTTTAGTGACAACATATTTTTTATTGCACTTTCACATTTAAGTTTTCTCATGCCACAATATAACACACAAGTAGGCATGAGAACTTGAGCTGGTCAATTATGACAGAATTTAGGAACATCCTGTGAGCGATGACATTAATTTACCTTCTGATAAACTAAATGTAATATTTTCAGTTAATTTTACAGACTGTATGCACAAAACAACTGTTAACCTGTTTGAAGTCTGCTCCTCTTAAATATATTTAAAGCTGCACTATTAGACATTTCCACTCTCCTGGTTCTGGGCTGGAGTCAGTTCTCGAAACCGCTCTGTGTGTATTGTGTAGATATCTGAATAATCTCATATAGGGTGTGATTGGGTGAGTTAATTTACCCGTCAGATGCAGAGCGCTTTAGTTTAATGGTGTTCATTAGGGATGCTCCGATCAGGATTTTTACAGCTGATACGATCCAGATACCAATCTTTTTTTATTTAAACTTTAATCAGGAATTCTGTCATAAACAGTTAAATGTAATCTCTCTGCTCATGGTCACTGTTAACTGAATAAAATAATAGCAATGAGAAATACTGTTGGTTAATTGATAAATATACAGCATAAAATATTTATTTTAAAATATCTTGAACAATAAAGAGTCCTAATTAAGAGTAGACTAACACAAAAATGATCCATATTAGGAAAAAGGCTAGTAGCTTTCTAAGGAAGTAGTGATCTAAGGTTAAGGTCAAATTGATATTAAATGCAACCCATAGTAATTAAACATTATTTCATGTCTCGTTTTATTTATATTTTATGAAGTTATTATAATATCTATTTTTTTTTATATAAAATGATTTATTTACCTGCACATTTATGTAACTAAGCACATTTTCTGTCTTTACATTTTAGTAGTTTTATTTTTGTTTATCAGTTTTAGATCGGTTCCCCAGTACAGTGTCCATGTCTGCTGATAATATTGTGTTTTGGGGGGATAAATTAAAACATGGTAACTGGAGTTGGCTTTTCTAGTGATATCTGGCAACCGTGAGTTTAAATGGAGTGAATTAGCGTTAGTGAAGGAGAGCTGCAGTGCACTGTATGTTTACAGACGGAACAGTTCTACTCTTGATTGTGATTGGTGAGGAATTATTTAATAAAGAAGTTTGATTTGAACCCACCTTGTAATGTTATTATTAATTTACTCCGCCCGAAGCCGCTGTGTCTACACGAGCAGGTGAAAGTTCAGGTCATTTTGCGGGATCAATAAAAGATGGCGGTTGTGAGATTGGAGAGTTGAGAGAAGCAGATGATGTAGAGTTACTCACTTCATCATAATGGCTTCTTTGCAGTATTTCCACACTTGTACAGTGGACTGAGGAGATGAAAAGCAGTGTGAAAGTAACTGTTGCGCGGTGTAGATGTATTTTGGACTTCCTGTAGTTTTAATTCCGATTGTATTATACAACTCCGAACAGGTCACTTGCACCGGTGTGAATAAATATTTATTCACAGTCGCACAAAGTACTTTTCAGTCACAAATGCGAGTGAAATGGTTGCACCATAGAGCCCTGAGTTTATCTGCAAAGTTTGTTTCCCACTCAGCCTGATTAGGTTTAATGACCCCGACAATCTCTGAAGTGCTATTTAGCATCGTGCTAATTTCATGATTTCCCCTCGCTCTGGAGCTCGAAGCGAAGCTAGCAACTCGAGGGCTGAAATGCTAATTCCGTTTCGGGGTTTTGGCACTACAAAATGACGTCATCCCTGCGCCACTTGATGGTGCATGGCTGTAGTGTAGGAGCCGCTTGATTTGATCTGCAGTGGAGTTTTCTGTGAGCGGAGGACGGAATTTAAATGTCAATATCGCAGTCGATCATGTTCATTTAATCGTGGGCAGTCAAAATCGTAATCGCGATCGATATTCGATTAATTGTGCAGCCCTAATCTGCACTAAAGAAGTTTTGGGAGCAAGCAGTTCACATTTTCAACTATGAAGTCTGCAGGACAGACAAGTGCTACAGTGCATTTACAATAGCTCTCAGTATAGCTCCATTCAAATATTCAGTGACAATGGACACATCAGCCACCTTGGGTTTGCAGATTGAGCTCATTTTAAACCAGACACTAGAGAGAGACATTAGCTGAGAGACATGAGGTCATTTCCAGTAAGGGAACACAGTGAGTATCGATGCTCCCTGGTTTTTGTGGTGCGTTGTGGGGATTTTTTAGGGAGTGAACGTTCCAGTGCACTGGAAGGATTTTGCAATTGAGACAACACTTAAAATGGCTGACTCCCTGGTCTCTTGAACCCATACCCTAAACTCAACAGGAAGTCAGCATTTTGATTTTTCTCTTAATTTTTTCCTTCGTTTTTTGCCATTTCCAGGCCTCGTACTTTAACGTACTCCTCCTGGAGCTTTCATCAGATCGGCATCACATTCGGTCAGTCTCATCTACAGGCATTGACGATGCTAAATTCCGAAGCTTTTGAATTTTTGCTGCTCGCCGTGGGCGTGGCGCTCTCACAAATTTAGAAGTTTCACTCAAACATAGAATGTCCAATCTAGGGATGTCACGATACCAAAAATCTAGTAGTCGGTACCAGCAAAAATACACGATACTCGATACCACTTTGTGTATAAATAAATAATACTTTTAACTCCTTTATTTAAACATGAGCATTATAAAAAACAACAGTCACATAATATAAAAAAAGCAATTACAAAATAGATATATAATAAATATGTAGGCATAAAATGTTTTTTCTTCGAGAAAAAACTGAAATGTTCTGAAATGAGGTCTGGTTTCAGTGTATAGTTTGGGGATCTCTGTATACATGAAGTAATTTTTGCCTGGTACCTGGGGTTGAACTGCTGAAGCAGAGAGAGAGAGAGAGAGAGAGAGAGAGAGAGGAGAAACCACATTTTAGCCCAGAACCTTTTGCTTGCCTTTGCCAGGAGGTTCAGACTTGGCTTTCAACAAGATAAAGAGCCAAGCATACTTCCAAATGAACACCAAAATGCTTCAAGAAACTCAAAATCAGTGTTTTACAATGAGCTTAAAATGTCCTCCATGGTGGCATGGACCAGGACCCCTCGGTCTGCAGCATTACAGGAAGATTTCAGGTTAGACATTACGGGAAGAGTCTCGGTGCTGTTATTGTCTCTGGGGCAGACATCAGTTAACATTGTGACCCCTTCCCTGGAGAGAACAGCATTACAATTCTGAAAACAGTTTTTGCAAATAATAATTCACTACTTAAAGAATGTACCCGAGCTCCTGCTACGCAGTAACTAAAACTGTCTTCAACTCTTACTTCATTCTTTAGTTCCTTCTCTTAAGTGTAGAGCCTCTGTCAGATTGTGTGATTGATAAAGAAAAGCACATAAATGACAAAATACCAGTTTGAGTGCCTAGTGGTCTAATGAGGAAATGCTCTTTGGAAGCTCAATATATGCACTTATCCGTTTGCATTTTGATTCGGCTGTTAGTGCTGAGGATGTCCTTAAGGTGATGTGCTGCTTTTGGCAGATTTAGTAATTCTCTTTAGTCACATGAGCACTAATGGTTTTTCTAAATTTTTATGTAGTTTATTTTGGATACAGGCAGAGGAAGCTCAGCGAAAGCTTAAGAGACAGAATGGAGAGGACCCAGGTAAGCTATTTCTTCAGTGATTGTAGTCATATCTGAAAATGATTGGTCAGTTGAATGCAGATTGCTGAAGTGTGAGTGTCTGTGTGTGTCGTAGCCCTGCCTCCATTCTGCCCACTGTTTGCCAGCTTGGTGAATATTCTGCAGTGTGACGTGCTGCTTGGCATGCTGGGAGCTGTGCTGCAGTGGGCTATGGAGCCCAGGGAGGACACTGGTAGAGTCCATGCTGCAGAGGGTAAATGTTTGGATGTTTTGTTAAAATGACATGATAGTGTAGTAAATTCAACAAAATTCCCCTTGCTATGCTGTGTTCATGAGCATCACTTTTTAATGACTGAGTAGTGTTCACAATTCTGTATGTGTGTGTTGCTACAGGTGCTGCACTTGTTAGGCATGTCTCTGCTGGAGGAGCAGCAACAGCTAGAGAACATTGGGGATGACGATGAAGTTACTTTCAACTTCACCCTCAAAATCTCCCGTAAGTTTTGTACATCATCTCACACAGTAGAAAGTCTCAAGCCTGTAGTTAGATCTGTGGTTCTTGTATCACAGGTCCCGGTGAAGCCCCCGGCAACACTCCAAGCATCCTGGCTCAGTTAGAGACCTTGCAGTGCGCACCTCACTTGGAAGTGCACAAAGACATGATTCGCTGGATCCTTAAAGTGAAATTACATCTTGATTATGTTTTCAATTTGCCTTACTCTCTCTATGCGTGCACCTAATATGTCCACCAGGTGGCAGCCTAGCATGATTTGCAATTCACTCACTGAAGGTAGGCGCAACATACAAAAGATGAGCGTTTTTACCATGAAGTTTAAAGCAGTGCTGCATCAAGACCTGTTTGAAATCCAAGCAGTGCAACACCGCTCAAGGTGGCGTGGCCGGTAGGCAAAGCAGCACCTCTCACCACGGTGAAGCACAAATGCTTCACTGTCCCAAAGCGGTTTTGCTGCTGATCATCTGTAGGTGGCCCTAGGGGTGTTTTTGATGTGGCTTATTGTGCGTATTACTTAAAAGCTGTATGTCAACATGAATATTTAAATGACATGTAAGGATTGCTTACTACACAAACTGAACTTCCATGCACTGTGATGTGTGCATTTTATTTTCCATATAGTGAAAACTGTCAGGACACCTGCACCAGGCTGAACATGTACATATGAAGGCCATTGTGTAGGCCAAGGCTAATGATGTATTGCAGTATGTACTTTGAAGAGAAACAGGCAAATTAAATGTTAGTAAAATTGTAATGCATCTTCAGTATTTAATGGTATGGTGTGTGTATATACTTTTTAGTGCACAAATGTGTTCTATTGAACATCTGCTTAGTTTTGCAAGACTTTGTGTGTGCATATAGTTCTAACTGCACTGCTGTATCGTTTTCTTGTAGAAATATTTTCCTAAATTATGTGTCTTTTTCTACACAGATGGTGGTTAGCATTAAAACGATGCGTGAGTGCACAGCTGCTGCACCTCCCTGTGAAGGAACAGGGCACTGTCACAAGGAGGTCAGACTTTGAGCAACTTTCTATTCCATGGACATATTAACCATTACCCTTTAAAGTGTTGAAGAGCTTAAATCTACGTGTGTGTGTGTGTGTGTGTGTGTGTGTGTGTGTGTGTGTGTGTGTGTGTGTGTGTGTGTGTGTGTGTGTGTGTGTGTTGCAGTCTGTGTGGGACAAAGACAAAGCAGAGAGAAAAAGGAAAGCTGAACTGTGCTGGAAAAAGACCATGGCTCAAACATTACAGAGCCAGAGTCATTTTATCAATAAGTACATAGATCTGCTCACGCAGGATTCAGAGGATCTGGACGTCTCAGCATCTACATCAGCAGAGCATAGGTACCTAAGCATGCTCGTAGTGACGCAGTGTTTTTAATAATTCAACTTGTATTGTATTCTCAATATCCAGTCAGTACATTTATGTCAGTAAATGCATGCATCAACACTTCCTTGACTTTGCTGAGCAGTTGTCTGTTCTTTGTCCTAAAAGTTCTTGCATATAATGGTGGTCTTCACATAACATAAGTAAATTCCCATCCTTAAACTCTTTATGTTGCATATTCATTTAGAGCATTTTCTGTTGGGGTAAATGAGTAGAGAGGATCCTAGGCCATTTTTAGCAATTTCCTGGTGAGTAAAAAAAGATGAATCCATTTATTCAACATTGATTATTTTAACAAATTCAGAGGGACCTTAACATAAAATTAAGGTTATAGTGTACTTGTAACCATCCGTCTCTGCTTGGTACAGCCCCAGTTCATGTGACGGTGCTCTGGTGTGTGTGGGACCTCGTCGTTGGCGTGCCAGAGGAGGAGAGAGGAGGCAGATGGAGATGCGTATCCTGTGTCACGAAGCGCAGGAGATCCTACCTGATGGCACCACCATGGTGCTCGCTGCCTTTGTCCAACGCTCTACGGTCATGTCCAAGAACCGCAAAAGACCCCCTCACAATCCAGGTAAGGTTATGGTTTACAGTGTTCAAGTTAAGTAAGTGGATAGGTTTGAGTAGCCAGTGTGCTTATTTCTGAAGGATACATGTGTGTTACAGAGAGCTGTGATCCCCTCTTCATGCACCCTGACCTGTCCTTTGGTACCCATACCGGCAGCTGTGGCCACATCATGCACTCTCACTGCTGGCAGAGGTGAGGAGTTGGGCAAAATGTTACTTCTAGACAGCCTTCTACTTAATCCCAAATAAAAAGTTTTGCTGCTTTCAAATGTTTGTGGATATAGGCAATAGATCAGCAGCTAACAGTAAATAGTTTGTCTAGAAAATATGACCTTTATATGAGCAATTACAAATAAATTAGCTAATATTAATCAATCAGTCGGAATGTTTTGTGACTGAAAAGTCAAAAACCTAATCTGTGATGTACAGGAAAGTCTTCATGGATGTGTGGTGATCGATAAGATGTAGATCCAAATTGGATGTGTTTGGCTTAAATATGCGATCTGCAGATTTTTTATTTTTTTTTGACCCAATACAGTGAGCTGATCATCGACACAAAGCATGAAACAAAGCTTGCTATGTGCACTTGACTATTTTTCACTGTCTTAGATCAAGCCAGTGTTACTTTCAAAGTCTGTAAACTTATTGTGCCTCATGGGGAAGCAAAGAACGTTAACCTGATCTGACCTTAGGAGTAAGTGCAGTGAGTATCAAAAGCTAAAGAAATCAGGTGATGGAACTTGTTACGCTTGGTAATCAGCAATGCTCGGTTGTTGAGGACGTCAGATTCCGCTGTGTGCTGTGCGCTTCCCAATCAAAAATACTTTTCATATGTTCCCGTTCTTCAATGGAGGGGAGCGCTGTCCAACAGTTTACACTCCTGAAGAATGTTACCTCGGAGAGCTTTACAAGCAGTATATGGTGTTCCCACGTCAATCCTACATCCATGTCAAGCTTAACAGCTCAGTGGATCAGTTTGCTTGTCACTGCTTAATAGATCTGACCAGTTCGGTCATTTCTGTGATTGCATGGTACATATAAAGCTCATGGAAATTTGACAGGTTGTCAAATAATGGTCTCTTAATCTTGCAGTTATTTTCTCTTACAGATACTTTGAGACACTCCAGAGTCAGGATGCGCAGTGGCTGCATGAGCAAACCAGTTACGATGTAGAGAATGGGGAGTACTTGTGTCCACTCTGTAAGTGTCGCAGTAACACTCATTCCTCTCCTGCCCCTCACTGAGACCACCTGCAGGTACTCGCATACAAACTTGTGCTTCTGATTATTCTAAGTGGAGTTGCTCTGAATCCGGACCGCTTAATATTTTAATCATTGCATTGGCGAATTAGTTGTAGTGGCTCTGTAACCAATGCAAACTTGCCTATGAAATGCCATGGAAGGGTACAGAATGACACTGTAACAGTGCATACCCCATTCCAATATTCCTCTTATTTATTTATATATTTTTTAGCAAGGGAATTGATATCGGGCGCACGGTGGCTTAGTGTTTAGCACTTTCGCCTCACACCGCCAGGGTCCGGGTTCGATTCCCGTGGCTCTGTGTGTGTGGATTCCCGTGGCTCATGTTCTCCCCGTGCTGCGTGGGTTTCCTTAAGATACCCCGGTTTACCCGGTACCCTGGTATCTCCCCCAGTCCAAAGGCATGCATGGTAGGCTGATTGGCGTGTCTAAAGTGTCCGTAGTGAATGAATGGGTGTGTGAATATGTGTGTGATTGTGTGCCCTGCGATGGACTGGCACCCTGTCCAGGGTGTACCCCGCCTTGTGCTCGATGCTCCCTGGGATGGGCTCCAGCTTCCCCATGGATGGATGGATGAAGATGGATGGATGGATGGATGGATGGGACTTGATATCTGTAGATGAATTGCATGTCTTGCCATGTTGAGATCAGAGTATAGAATTTCTGCTTATGTAAGATGGCTAATCCACTGCTGTTGCATGATATTTAGTCACACTGACTCAGTTTATTACAGTAAATTTGCCAGTTGTCCCATTGAGTTTGACATTTTCTCTGGTTAAATAGTAAAATGCATGCATGTTTGTAGTTACAGCAATAGTGAGCAGCCAGGTCTGGCTCATTGGCTGAATACAACGTATACAAGCCAATCAGAGCCTTGTACTCTGCTCATGAGAGAGCCAAGCCAACAAGTGAGTCTCATCATATATAGTGCGTGTGCTCCTTATTTGTGTGTGTATGTGTGCACATGCAGTCATATTGTGGTGTTTGTCTTTTAGATGCTGGTGAGTCAGAGACTGTGGAGGACTCTCCTCCTCCTGAGAGTTTCAGGCTGGACCACACACCAGTGTAAGCATACCCACTGTTTCCTTTCACAACTGCGTATCTGAGCGTGTCTTTAACACTGATCTGTGATGTGGTTTGATAGCAACCCTTATTCAAGCTCCATAAGGGAGATGCTGATGACATTTGGGACCGCAACTTATAAAGTTGGCCTTAAGGTGCACCCTAATGAGCAGGACCCCCGTGTGCCTATCATGTGCTGGGGCAGCTGTTCTTGCACCATCCAGTCTATAGGTCAGTCTGCACCCATTTCTTACAGACTAAGAATTCATGTATAAGATTTGCAATATTCACTGACCTGTGTTAATGGGTAGTTAGTAAAAATGTTTTACTTTTTGGTAAAGAACATTATGATATGCATTTGTTGTTTTTCTGTGCTTGTATTTTATACAGAGAGATTATTGGTAGATGAGGAGAAGCCTTTGTTTGGAAGTTTACCCTGTAGACAGGTATGACAACCCAACTTATTGTCATATCTCAGCCCAGCCAGGACTCGGTTTCCCGAGAAGCAACACAGTATTCTACTGTGTTTATTCGATAAGTGACTTTGGCCTTTGCTTACGTCCCCGACCACGATTTCTGTCTTGCCCCGTTTGTTTTGTTTGCATGATCGCCTGACCCTCGCTTGCTTCTTGACTACGGACTGTGTTCACCCCTCTGGATTATTCTGCCTGAACCTGCCGCCCGCTTCTGCTTCTGTATTCCCCACGGTACGCGACACTTATCATGCCAGAATGAATTCTTCTTTCGAGGGATGTGTGATGATGTAATAAATTCTGTATCAGTGGTATTGTTAGTGCTGTTAAAATACTCCACTAAGCACTGTTTGCTTGCAGGATGTAGTAGTTAATTGTACACTGGAATAAATTCTTCCGATGATTTGATTTGCTTTTCACTTGTAATTCTAAATATAAAAGCATATATATATATATATATATATATATATATACATATATATATATATATATATATATATATATATATATAACTGTGTGTATATATAAATAAAAATAGACTGCATCTGTCAAATCATTACTCAAGCTTCTGAGCATCATTCGCACTCTAAAGATATCTAGAAGATTGCTCAATTATGTTCGGGGTTCATTTTGGTAGCATTACTAAATATTCTGAATCACAAATATCTGCAGGTATTATGCTCTCCTTCCTCAGTTCTAATTCCTTCTATATCCTGTGATATTTATCCATATTTTGTATCCTAAATAATAAAAAATAGAAGTGTCATAAAACGTGCCCTTGTTTAGGAGACTATTTGAGTTCCCTGGCTCGGTTTGGCTCTGCATGCTGGACTGTCTCCTCTCACTCCTCTGTGCAAAATCACTTCATGTGACTGTTGGTAGATATATTTATTTCATTATTTATTTTTCTCTCACTTGTAGTTTTTTTAGTTCTATAACTCTGTGTGTGTGTGTGTGTGTGTGTGTGTGTGTGTGTGTGTGTGTGTGTGTGTGTGTGCGTGCGCGCGCGCGTGCCCGTGCAGTACTTGTTCTTGCTCCCCAGGTGGAAAATTCCCCCTGCATTCTGGATGTGGACATGTTCCACTTAGTGGTGAGCTGACAAGCTTGTTAAATGATACTTTAGGCACTATTAAATGTATATTAGCATCAGATTAAAGTATCATTGTTGTCCAGAATCTAAACCTGTCTATCTAACAGGTCAGTGTCTGTGGTTTCTTTGGCTGTAGTCTCTGGCAAGGAAAAACTCCCTAAGATGTTTTAAGAGGAAGAAACCTTGAGAGGAACCCGACTCAGAAGGGAACCCATCCTCATCTGGGTAACAACAGATAGTGTGAAAAAGTTCATTATGGATTCATATGAAGTCTGTATGGCCTTAGGAGCAGCCGTAGTCCCAGCAGTCTGGAATTAAAGAAGATTTGAGCTCCATCCAGAGGCAGAAAGGATCTGGATCTCTAGTATCCCCATAAATTCGTGTGGGGCTCGGCGAAAGGAGAGAGGGAGAAAAAAGATAATTATGACTGTGAAGTAGTAGAACAGAATCTAGTCAGGGTAGGCTTGAGTAAACAAATACGTTTTAAGCCTAGACTTAAACACTGAGACTGTGTCTGAGTCCCGAACACTAATAGGAAGACTGTTCCATAACTGTGGGGCTCTATAAGAGAAAGCTCTTCCCCCTGCTGTAGCCTTCACTATTCGAGGTACCGTCAAATAGCCTGCATCTTTTGACCTAAGTAGGCGTGGCGGATCATATAAAACCAAAAGGTCGCTTAGATATTGTGGCGTGAGACCATTTAGTGCTTTATAGGTTAATAAAAGTATTTTATAATTAATGCGAGATTTTACTGGGAGCCAATGCAGTGTGGATAAGATCGGTGTGATATGGTCGTATCTTCTGGTTCTAGTTAGGACTCTAGCAGCTGCATTCTGGACTAACTGGAGCTTATTTATATTCCTACTGGAACATCCAGACAGTAAGGCATTACAGTAATCTAATCTAGAGGTGACGAATGCATGAACTAGTATTTCCGCATCATGTAGTGACAATATGTTTCTTATTTTAGAAATATTTCTGAGATGAAAGAAGACTATCCTAGTAATATTATCTACATGAGCATCAAATTACAGGCTGGAGTCAATAATCACTCCAAGGTCTTTAACTGCTGCACATGATGAAACAGAAAGACCATCCAGAGTAACCATGTGATCAGAAAGATTACTTCTAGCTACACGTGGGCCTAATAAAAGTATTTCTGTTTTATCAGAATTAAGTAGAAGGAAATTAATTAACATCCAACATCTAATGTCCTTTACACAATCCTCAACTTTACTAAGCTTCTGTCTGTCCTCTGGCTTCGCTGAAACATACAGCTGTGTATCATCAGCATAACAGTGGAAGCTAATTCCATGTTTACGAATAATTTGACCTAGGGGTAGCATATATAAAGTAAAGAGCAGTGGGCCTAAAACAGAACCCTGTGGAACACCAAAAGTAACCTCAGTACGCATGGAGAATTCACCAGTTACATCTACGAACTGATAACGATCGGTCAGATAAGACCTGAGCCAGGAGAGGACTGTTCCCTTAATACCAACAACGTTTTCTAATCTATCAAGGAGAATAGTGTGATCTATAGTATCAAATGCTGCACTAAGGTCGAGTAACACAAGCAGCGAGACACAACCCTCATCAGAGGTCAGTAGAAGGTCATTTACTACTTTAACTAACGCTGTCTCTGTGCTATGATGAGGTCTAAATCCTGACTGATACATTTCATGAATGTTATTCCTATCTAAGTACGAGCATAGCTGCTTTGCTACAACCTTTTCTAAAATCTCAGAGATGAAGGGGAGATTTGATATTGGTCTATAGTTGGACAATTGAGACGGGTCAAGATCAGGTTTTTTAATCAAGGGTTTAATAACTGCTAATTTAAGTGATTTAGGTACATAGCCACTGCTTAGGGAAGAATTGATTATATTTAGAAGTGGTTCAATTACTCCTGGACCAATCTGTTTAAACAAACATGTAGGTACGGGATCTAGTATGCAAGTTGATGAATTTGCTGAAGAGATTAATGTAGCTAGTTCGGTCTCTCTAAGCGGAGCAAAACACTCTAAACATTGATCTGATATTGCTACACTGTCATGTAATGGGTTTGTTACAGTACTGTCCGGTTTTAATTTAATGGCCTGTATTTCACGTCTAATATTTTCAACCTTATCATTGAAAAATTTCATGAAATCTTCACTGCTATGTAATGATTGAGTGTTTCTCTCTGTAGTGGTTTTATTCCTAGTTAATTTTGCTACTGTGTTGAAAAGGAATCTAGAATTGTTTTTGTTGTCTCCTATTAAGGTGGAGAAATAGATTTTTCTAGCATCTCCAAGAGATTTCCTATATTTCAGTAGGCTCTCCTTCCATGCTGTTTGAAATATCACCAGTTTGGTTTGACGCCATTTACGTTCTAATTGTCGAGTTGTCTGTTTTAAGGTTCGACTGTTCTTTTGGGATGTTTTTATTGAGTGTGCTGCCAGGCACAATTGTGTGGGAGTCAATAATGGGGCTGTCAGAGTAATTCACTGCAGCCAACAGCATTAGATTTGTGTAGGGATTTAAAAAAAAAAAAAAATTGGGGGTTTGAACACAATTTTTAAAAAGTGCTTAAATTTAATCCTAAAGAAATGTTTCTATACATGCTGCAGTCCACGTGTTTTTTATTTACTATTTTTTTATATATACTGTTTCAGTATTTAGTAGACTTTGTTTTGTGAATAGCAATGGTTTTGTGTCTGAGTTGTCATGTTTTGAGTTTTGCCAAAACTTACTGCTTATTAGAGATGCCGAGCATCCAACCAGGAGCATGATTTTGGTTCAAAAATATTATTATTCGTAGTAGTAGTATAATATCAATCCCATGAGCTCTTTCACACCCATTCATCAAAAACTCCTTTGTAAGCCTGGGAAAATTATTGTTTTGACTTCAGTCACAGAGCTTTCATTTACAGTGCTGTAGAAATGATCTTAACACGTGCATGTGTGTCTTAGTAGCCTGCGTGAGACTAGCTCGGGTTGGCATCTCTGGCGTTGCGTAAAGGCAGGCATCCTGCCCTTCCTCAGAGGAGCCGCACTGTTCTTCCACCATCTCAATGGAGTTCCCACTTTGCCTGAGCTTGACGGTAAGTGCTTCATTTTCCCCACCCTTCCCGCCCCATCACAAACTCACTTAGCTACATTTGACCCATGGGTTCCACCACATGTTGTTATCTGATTGAAAGTTGACCTGACCGTACACCTCTACAACTGACGTTAATTTAAATGAAGAGATTTACCATTTAATTTGTGAGGTGATTTATCAGATTGGCCACAAAGCTGAGTTGTCTCATCTAACCTGTTAAATGATTGAAACACAGTTCTGCCAAAACATGGAAACCTTGATCACTTGAACTTCACATGTACAGTGCATCCGGAAAGTAGTGACAGCGCTTCATTTTTTCCACATTTTGTTGTTACAGCCTTATTCCAAAATGGATTAAATTCATTATTTTCCTCAAAATTCTACAAACAATACCCCATAAAGACAACATGAAAGAAGTTTGTTTGAAATTAGGGCTGCACCATTATGGCCAAAACGATAATCCCGATTATTTTGATCAATATTGAGATCTCGATTATTTATCACGATTATTAATTGATTTTAGTGACAACATATTTTTTATTGCACTTTCACATTAAATTTTCTCATGCCACAATATAACACAAGTAGGCGTGAGAACTTGAGCTGATCAATTATGACAGACTTTAGGAACATAGTGTGAGCCATGACATTAATTTACCTTCTGAAAAACTAAATAATATTTCCAGTTAGTTTTACAGACTGTTTCCAAAAAACAACCGTTAACCTGTTCCACCTTGTAAACAAATACAATAAACATCAGTGTTTGAAGTCTGCTCCTCTTAAATATATTTAAAGCTACACTATTAGACATTTTCCACTGTCATGGTTCTGGGCTGGAGTCGGTTTTCGAACCGTTCTGTGTGTATTGTGTAGATATCTGAATAATCTCATATAGGATGTACTGGCCCAAATTTAGCCTATTACCCAAAGACACTTAAAATTCAACATAGAAGCATATACTCACATCTGTAAACCCAGTTGAAGATAGAAAAAAAAGGCACCAGCCATGAGTGAGAAGAAGCAAGGGTCCAGATTTTATTTCCACCACACGAGATCCACACCAATGAGAATTCTCAGAAGTGATCTGACACCCGGAGCTCAAGCTCCAGTATTTATACTCTATTTACACAGTAGATAACCAATATATTTCAGAAAGACTATGATATCAGTACCAATAGGGTTAAAAAGCTTTTATACTTCAGCTCTTATATTTCTCTGTGATTAATAAACCACAGTGTGTTACTCTTAAAAGATCTTAAAGTGTGAATCCAACCAGTCCTGTGAATTTTCAATAAAATTACATATTACTCATACTAGGTCTCCCTCCTGTTTATTTCATGTCATTTTTATCCACAACAGTTGGGATTGGGTGAGTTCATTTACCCGTCAGATGCAAAGCGCTTTAGTTTAATGGTGTTCATTACTGATGCTCCGATCAGGATTTTTACAGCTGATACTGATCCAGATACCAATCTTTTTTATTTAAACTTTAATCAGGAGGTCTGTCATAAACAGTTACATGTAAGCTCTCTGCTCATGGTCACTGTTAATTGAAAAATAAACAAGCATAAAACATTTATTTTAAATATCCTAAAAACAATAGAGCCCTAATTAAAAGTGGATTAACACAAGCATGATCCATATTAGGAAAAAGGCTAATAGCTTTCTAAGGAAATAGATTTATCAGAAATCTGAAAATGGCTGTGCACCGACGCTCCCCATCCAACCTGATGGAGCTTGAGAGGTCCTGCAAAGAAGAATGGGAGAAACTGTCCAAAAATAGGTGTGCCAAGCTTGTAGCATCATTCTCAAAAAGACTTGAGGCTGTAATTGGTGCCAAAGGTGCTTCAAAGTATTGAGCAAAGGCTGTGAATACTTATGAACAACTTACAACGTACAACTTAACAATAGATGGTGATCTGTGTTATGTTGTCATTTGTGTGTGTTTATTAACCCTCGTTCTTACAAATGAGTAATAACGTGTTTGACAGTATGAATGTTCTTTTGGGATGTTTTTATTGAGTGTGCTGTCAGGCACAGTTGTGTGGGAGTCAATAATGGGGCTGTCAGAGTAATTCACTGCAGCCAACAGCATTAGATTTGTGTAGGGATTTATTTTTATTTTTTTGGGGGTTTGAACACAATTTTTAAAAAGTGCTTAAATTTAATCCTAAAGAGATGTTTCTATACATGCTGCAGTCCACGTGTTTTTTATTTACTAATTGTTTTTTTTATACTGTTTCAGTATTTAGTAGACTTTGTTTTGTGAATAGCAATGGTTTTGTGTCTGAGTTGTCATGTTTTGAGTTTTACCAAAACTTACTGCTTATTAGAGATGCCGAGCAAAGGTGCTTCAAAGTATTGAGCAAAGGCTGTGAATACTTATAAACATGTGCTTTTTTTTGTTTTTTTATTTTTCATAAATTTCATACTCATTAAAAGATTTCAAACAAACTTCTTTCATGTTGTCATTATGGTGTATTGTTTGTAGAATTTTGAGGAAAATAATGAATTTAATCCATGTGGGAATACGGCTGTAACATAACAATGGGGAAAAAGTGAAGCGCTGCGAATACTTTCCGGATGCACTGTATATAGTATATTGTATGTAGTGAAACTGATCTTCTGGGAAGTGCTGTGTGCATATGTGTCTGCCTCCTAACCTGCTCCAGCTCTATTATAATCACCAGGAGCTTCTGGATCCCCTGCTTCAGGGGTAAGAAACTTCATAACTGAGCCGAGAAATGACAGGTTTTCTGTGAATGCTGATGATGCCATATCATGTGTACACATCATTGATTGTTTTGTAATGGGTTGAGTGTGTTGTGTCCATTTGTCCTGCAGGTGGTGCTCACATCCAGGCATGCAACAATGTCTCCAGTCACCTGAAACCCTTATAAGGTGATCATTCTTTGTTCTTATCTATAGCCTTCTGAACTTTGCTTTGAAATGGTGGTTTTAACCCCCTTACCCCGTATAGCGGCTTTACAGCGTAAATGTTATCCGCGTGAGGCCGGTGTACTGGCATTGCTCTGCTATGATTCCTTACTTATTTAATTATAATTTTTTTACCTGGAAGGTTGAAGTCATGACGTCACGACGTGATTACAACATTACGCTGTCATTACAATGAAGATGATCCAAGCGTGAATATTGGTGTAATAGTAGAAGTGAACTAAAAATGCCAAAGTGAAAAGCTAATCGTGTTCCAGCTAAAGTTACACCTACAGTGAACACAGCTACATCTAAAACCGTGGGGGGGGACATACACAGTTACACAGGCAAGAGCGAGGATTCTAGATAGTGACAGCAGTGAAAGTTCAGGCGATGTTGAAACCGAAACTGATAGTGATGCAAACTCATGATTCAGACCCTGATCCGTCTTCATCTTCAGCATCAACCAGTGCGACTGACACTGCAGGGGTCTGGAGTCATAACCTGACCATCTCTGTGTATTCGTGAAAACACTACCTGCTGGTCTGATTATCACCAGAAAGTTTACTTTTGGCGCTAAAATGCATTTATTCAAAGGCATTGACCACGCTGACGCTTGTATAGTATTTTTAAATGAGTAGAAGGATTTTAGCGAGCATTTTTCATAACTTCTCTAGTTAAGAATTGTGCTCTAAGTGGAGTAAAAACACTGAAGTGCTTCATTTTCAAAGTAATATTACACAAATACATTATAAGTTTTTTCAAGGCCTAAAAATGTTAAAATTAAAATGTTGATTTTGGCCCAGGAACTCAGGGTTGGCGTGCTGTTTCTCTGGGGAATATAGGGTTATGGGACATAATACTGTGGGAACTTAGGGGTAAGAGGGTTAAGACTGTATGGTTTCAGTGTTTTTTTTTTGTTTGTTTTTTTTTTTTTGTGTAGTTTTCCTCGGGAATCCAATAAGCTAATTGATGTGCCAGAGGATTACTGTGCACTGATCAACCAGGCTTTCAGCTTCACGTGAGTGTGTGTACTCTGAGTTGCATTCATTTATACCCAGTATGTGCTTAATAGAATAGAATTCTGGTGGACATCTCTAGTTATTGCTTTTGTGTTTATAACCTCCATTGTTTTTGTAGCTGTCCTTAGTCAGATGGAGTTAAGTCTTGAGCTCAAACTCTGTGCTTGGTGTGTGGCACGATGCTGTGATCTCAGAGCAGCTGCTGCCAGACTGAGCTGGAGGGTGAGGACGTTGAAGCGTGTACTGCACACACCTTTGTTTGCTGAGCTGGTGTTAGCATCTTCCTCAGGTTAGAAGGAAGACACATCTGTGTTGATTGCCATGTCTTATAGGTGCATTGCCTGTTTATATCAGGGCTGGGCATTGGTGTGAATTAGTCAGCAATAATCCCTCACACATGGGTTATTCATTTTGGGAAGGAAGCTGTAAAGCTACTAAATAAGAAAAATAACAGCAGCTTGCTAAAAATACTCCAAATAACACTTTAATTTGAAGTTCCATAATAAACTATTTATAAGCAAGGAATACAGTTTATTATTGAAAGAGGATGTAATAATCAATTAACTGGTCAAATATTATGTTACATAACAAGCATTTTCCAAAATGTTTAAAAAACTACATTCATTTTCTTCATTTATTAATACATTACTTCTTATACTAGTGGGCCTCCACCCTGTCCTAGAAACACTCCATCCTACACAGTTTCAAGCTTCCTTTCCTCCCAACACTCAACATCTCAGTAATCCAGCAATAGGCCTGGAGTTGAGACATTCCTGCTGAATTAACATTTATGGTTGTGAATATACAGCATTTGTAGGTATTGTCAAGTCCTAGCTTGCAGTACATGAGCCTCTGCTGTCTTTTACAGGGTGAGGGAGAATCAGGTTCTTTTCCTGTACCTCGATGACTACGGAGAACTGTCCAAGGGCTCAGGTGAGAACTCAAACAAGATACTCAACGTGCCTTGTAAAATTTGTGTTTAAACCACTGTTTATATCATTCTCTTTCCCTCCCAGATGGAGGAATGCGCTACAGAAAGATTCAGAAGCTCTGGCGCCAGCACAGCATCACCGAGGAGATGGGTCATGCACAGGAAGCTAATCAGACTCTGGAGGACATTGACTGGGAGATCCTGGATTTTCTTGGCTAATGCCAAATCTAAACTAACCAGGGATCTGCACATTTACCTAGAAATGGTGCGTAATCTTGAACATCAATTAATGAAAATGTTGAACATTTCCTTTTTTTGTTTTTACATTTCAAAATTCTAAAAACTTGTTTATTTCTAATTTTAAATAAAATAAAAATTCTTAATCAAAATAGACAAATGTCATATTCTGAGATATTTCTAAAAGAAGTTCAGTGATCCGTAACTAATGGATGCTGTAATGTACAACTGTTCTGAGCACATTTTCTGTTTTCACTTGCAGCCTACAGCCAAAATCCCCAGTACTGACTGAACACAGCAAATGCTGAGTTTACTTTTACAGTCTTGAATTAACACCTCTGCTAACTGCGTCATCGCCTACAGTCCTGAATTGACAGTTTACTTAACAGCCATAATGCTCACTGTTTACAATACGAATTAAAGATTATGTAAACCCTGGAATTGTGAATTAAGCACACCTTTTGGTTAAAAGAGGGGGGAAAAGAATTGGTTTATCACTCATTGGTTTTGTAAATAAGGCTTGGTGAAAATTAGGTTTAAGCTCTGTTTGTGCCACAGGCTGTATACCCTTCCTCTAATTTGTTTTCAATGGATGTGTACTGTTTTACAATCTAAGGGCTTTGTTTGCATCTATAATGATTACACGGATAAGACATGTTTACTGTTTGTCACTTTCCTTTTTCTCTCTCTCCTTTTTGGATATACCAGTTAAATATGTCACAGTTTAGTCAACTGTAACTCTTTTGTTCCTGGTTGTTTGGAATCAGTTAATAAACTGTGTTTTTAATATTGTATTTTGTTCATTAGATTATAACTGGGATTGTGAGACATTTTTGCTGCGTTTGTTTCTTTAGTTTGGAGATTCCCCTTATGTCTCTCTTAATCACACACGGACAAAAACCAAATGTCAGAAATGTTTTACTAATTATTGACCAGCATGCAGGGATGCCGGGAATAAGTTGTTAGACATAACTTCAGTAAGCACTCATGCTGAATGAATAAACACAAACACACGCATCACCGGAAAGCCTCGACCATTACAGCTCTGAGACAAACACGGAAGAAACTAAAACTCCCGCTAAAGCGCTACACCAATTAAATAGCAGCTCGTCCAGGAGCTCCACCAATTAGAGCGTAGCTGCGTTTGTTCGCGAGTTCCGTCTGGAGGTGAAAAGCAACCTTAATGCTCATTACTGCCCCCAAGCGTCACTGCAGTTACTCAACACTCCCACACATTACAGCAGGGGTGTAAAAGAGTTTAATGACTTTTTTTTTGCAGTAACCTTGGCACCATTTTCAGATCCTTGATGTCAGCTCATCAAGGAATGTTACAAGGAGAGCTGTATTATGAGATCATTAAAAGTGTCTAATTAAAGTCAGAATGATTTCCCCCTTTTCCAATAAAATAAAAAGTCACACATACTTGTTTAATCAGCTTTAAAAAACAGTTTCGCCCCGGAGGGCAGGGCATTTCCCACAAACTGAAACTGACTTTTCACCAAAGAGCTGCTGCTTCTCATCCTTCTGCTACTAAAAGAAAGCAGTTTTTAGTGTGAAATATGAGCTCATTAGGTTTAAAACCATGCTGATGACAAAAACATCTCAGAATGAGAATCCCACTCAATGACAAACCAGCGGAAAGCATCTAGTGATCAACTTTACACCAAACATAATGGAGAGTTTCATATTTTTAATATCAAACATTTGGATATTTTAACATTTTGAAAGGTTGTATTTTGTTTCTTCATTATTAAACAAACATACATTGTGTTTCAAACATATGCAATTTGGTGTCTTATTCACTGCATGACTTTTTATTATGTAATAGTAAATTCATGATCTGGTTTTTGGTTCAGAAGTTTCCAAATTCTGATGTCACCCTGGTAACTCTGCGGTTCAACCGATCTTCTCCCTCTTTCTTGTTCATGTTTTTTGCCTGGTGATTTGGATGTGTTTGCCACCTACACCTACGTGCAACTGGCCTTTGCATGTGAGGCAAACAGGATAAACACTACACTACAGAAACCACGACAGGGCAGCACTTTGGCTGTTGACCATGGTCTTCTGATGAGAAGAGCACATACTTAAACTTTTGTTCACCACGGATACACGGATTGCAACTTGAAGGTTCAAGTGCTACTTTATGGTAGTTGGCACAAAAGGAAGGAATCACCTACCTGAAAATAAGTTGGTCAACAGAATGTGCCGTAGGCTTCTCTGCAGGCCTCCTACGACTCTTTCTCCTTCCCACTTGAGTTCTTAGTGCTCTCTTTGCTGTTTGTAAACACATCATTTTGCAGCGGGGCACGTTTGACCCGTGAACAGGGGCGAAACCCTGAGAACATGCGGCCTCTCCGTGTCTGTCTCTTGTTAGCGACAACCTAGCCTGCAAACTGTGATGAGAGGTGTACATTTTCCGCGATCAGCCATCTATATAGTCAATGTTTTATATTTAATAAGCACATATGTCTATATACTGATTGGTCTTAAGCAGCGTTGTCCAATCTTCAGCTTTTCGTTCTAATCTTCAAAACTTCCGCCTTGTTTCTGCCCGGTCTCGAACCAGGGAGCTTTCACGCGGGAGCCGAAAATAGTTATGCTTAACTTTCCCCCGTTCATTCTCTCATTCGCAATATACTTTTGGCCACATGTTGAATCCATGGCGCTGTTCTGAGGCTTGGTTTTTATCACTACAGATGACTATATTTTTATCTCGCAAATAAACTATTCTTTATCAGCTTTATTTTTTCGGCTTTCATCTCTTTTTGTTTAGGTCTTTTTTTTCTTCCAGACGTCGAATTAACATTCATCATTTTACCTGAGAAAAAAAGCACAATTAGGGGGCAGGTAAAGTGAACTGTACACTAACATTTACATTCATTCATTTAGCAGACGCTTTTATCCAAAGCGACTTACAAATGACAAAATTACTTATTTACTCAAAAGAAACATCGGTATATTATGAATATCATTTGAATGGTTTAAACTATATATGTAGGGTCAATTCAGGAATATCATTATACGATTGTATGCCGAGTGAAATTTCTATTGTCTACTGTTCAGTGTCTGTTGTTTGTTCAGTAGTCAAACACACAGTAAAATAAAGTCTTTTGGTAACAAGTGAGCATATCACACAGTTACGTTAGATTAGGTTAGAATATATTAGAGTAGATATGTATCTTTTCAATAGTTGTATAATTAAATGTTGGGTCATTGATCTTTTAATCTAACATGAAACCTGTCAAGTCATTTTAAAAGAATCAGTTACCATAATTTTACTTTACAAAACATTAGCATATGTAAATGCTTTTATATATTTATTTATGTCAATTGTTCGTGTCTATGGGTACTATTCAGGCTATCAGCATGAAGAAAAAAAAATTCCCTGGGAGAATCAACGTGTCCTTCAGGAGAGGCCCCTCAGGTGATTTACTTCGGGGCTCATCTGAAGAGGCAAGAAGCATTAAAGACAATGCTTCTTTGCAAGACAAGTCAACACCTCAAAGTGAAGATGTGGTCAGGAACAATGCCCATTCTATTGTTTTACAGAGGGGAGGGGATGTTTCAGACAAGTAAGAAGTGTTAGGAGAATACATTCTTCAGTTTGGGAAGTACAAAGGGAGGTCCTTCCGGTGGATAGTGGAGAATGATATTGGCTACATTTTGTACTTGTCCAGTAAGGTTGATGAGGAAGAACAGGCTGGGCAGTTCAACCCAGATGGTCATTGCAAGGAGAGCCTCCTTTCCTTTCTTGAATATTCAAGATGCTTTAAGGAAATTGAGGATCTCCGGCAATATCTTTCAGAGAGACCAGACCCAGCGCCAGTTTTGTCAGATGATGACAATGTTGTTGGATTTGGGGCACGAGCACAAGACACCTGGAGGAAGATCTGGAATACCAGGGCTGATGGGTATGCTGCCTTTATAATGGGGAAGAGCTGTGTTCCTGGAAGTAAAATGTACCGCATGCAGCAATATCTTTTAAAGCAGAAAAAAAACAGGCGACCACAGCCCCTTCTGCTACACCTTCACCCTCACCATCAACTCCCTCTGCAACATCCACTTCACGCCTTTCCTCTGATTATCCAGGTGAGTAAACCACATTTATATTTGTTTATATTGATTCTTACAGTCTACTGACGTATTTGTTTCATTTCACAGTAATGGAGGAAGTTGAGGAACTGGAGAAGATGATGCTGAGTCGTCTCCACCCAAAAGTCCTACACAGCAGAGTAAGTGAACCAAGAGGCTGCATTAATGTCATGTCTGTTATGTCCAGAATTATCTAGTTCAACCTGTTTATGGCATATTAAATTGCACATACTAGAGTTATACTAAACAAATTCTAGTGTATATTTCAGAGTCACCTGCAGCCACTGGGTGTCCAGTCTTGTTCACAACAAGAGGGTATTTTCCACAGCAGTTTTGGAGGAGTATCCTATTACCCACAGATTTATCCTTCATAACTCTTTTTCACACCCTTTTTTATTGTTTTGGCAGTGTTCTTGCCTGTTCTAAAACTTGTGTTCTTTTGTTATACTAACTATTGGTAAAGGTTGAACATACCAGTGATGAGGGTGAGTGCACTTCATGAATTTTATGCTTGCTGTTTAACATGTTTGTATTGTCTACTCAAAGCTTTACCTGTTTTTAAAGAGTAAACTTTCAAATTAGGATCAATTTGTGATCATTTTAATTTTTTAAATAATCTGTACAACTCAATCATATAGGTGAACATTATTTGAACTTGCATTAATGGAATTTTTAAATAAATATTCTATTGATGTAAGTTCTAACTGATCTAACAAAAGAAAAGACAGGTAAAGACATCTCATTCATGTCATTTACATGAATGTTTTATTAATTTCTTAACTTATTGTTCCATGCAGTTCTGCCACAGCCAACACCACATGTGGTCTGCCATCCTCACATACCACCACCTTCTGTGCCTAGCACTTCCTCACAGAGTAAAGCCCCTGCATCACTTCCCAGAGTACCACCACTAGCTGCACAGTCAGTACCTACAGCACCTCCAACAGCTGCTGCGCAGTCAGTACCTACAGCACCTCCAACAGCTGCTGTGAAGTCAGTACCTGCTGAACATGCACCAGTGCCCTGCACACAGACAGACGCCCCTGTATTCAGTTGCATCCAAGATATTAACTGCTGGAACTGCTCCCTCCAGCAAAAAATCTGGATGAAAACAGCGATGGAAGCCATGGGACTCTGGCCAGGATCACGACCCGTGAGACACCTTATGAACATGGTTTCCTTGTGGCGTTATCCTCCTCAGCCTGAGCTTATAGAAACCAACACAGGCCTGCCATCACCAAAATACTTCCAGCTCCATCCATTGTTCATCTGGAAACCCGGAGCACAGTATTATGGAAAGGCTCAGGAACAATTACATCCTGCCTTGTCTTTACAGCTGTCCACATCTTCAGGTTGTTTCCTCTGGTGTGGGAAGACCCAGAGTGGTTCTTGGTACCAGCGGGCAATATTATATCCTTTCCTCTCGTCTGTGCTGTAAAGCATGCAAAAAATACTGGTTCGCTGATAAACCCCAGTGGCTAGACATGCTACCAAAGCGTTTTACGAACATCTTGCCAGTGATAGATGAACTGCGGCACTCTGGAACATCACCAAATGATATGGCCAACCAGCTGTCTGAGCTGCTTCACCTGAAGTACGAAAGAGCCCACCTAGCCTACCTGCTCAGCATGCAGAACACCAGGGATGCTGAAGCAGGGCTGTATGGACAGAGGACCATCACTGGGGCACTGAGAAAGGATGACACACCAGCACCGTTTGGGGGTTATGAGGACACTGATGGGTGGTATGGGGTGTCCGTGACTGCACACTATGTGGTGGAGTGTCTTCTTCAAGAATATCAGCGGCAGGAGGCAGCTCTCACTCAGGTCCTACAAGGCACTTTTGGATAGGTGTTCAGTTCAGATCACACATGCAAAGTTGCTAGAAAAGTGACTCTCTCATCTGGCACAATGTCATCCTACGCTGTGATGAATGAGAACTGGACGATCCTGACCTAGGTGATGCTGCAATCTAAAAGTGAGCGGTCCTTAGAGTCAATGTACTGTGGGCTAGCCACAAGGAAACTGTGTTCATAAGATGTCTCACAGGTCGTAATCCTGGCCAGAGTCCCATGGCTTCCATTGCTGTTTTCATCCAGATTTTTTGCTGGAGGGAGCAGTTCCAGCAGTTAATATCTTGGATGCAACTGGATACAGGGGCATCTGTCTGTGTGGAGGGCACACTGTACAGCACTGACTGCTGACCAGCTGCACACTGTGCAGCCAGTGGTGGTACCCTGGCAAGTGATGCAGGGGCCTTACTCTGTGAGGAGGCTTGCAAAGCACATTCTGTTGACCAATTTATTGTTACCTTCCTTTTGTGCCAACTACCATGAAGTACCACAAGAGGCTCCAAGTTATCTGTGCATTGGCCGGGAATCGAACCCGGGTCAACTAGGCAGCTATGCTCACCACTATACCACCAATGCCACAATTCAACTCGGGTGAACAAAAGTTTAAGGATGTGCTCTTCTCAGGAACAGCCGTAAAGCGAGACCTTGGACAGAGCAGATTTCCTGCTTTTGTAGCACAGCAGTTAACATTTGCTTACAAAATGAAAAGGAGTCTCTGGTTTTCCCAAGAAAGTGGAAGCCTGGCTCTTACGTAGCTCAGTAAGGCTCCGTGCGTGACTGGAAAATTTTCCGTAAAGTAGCGGTCGCCAAGTTCACCCATCAGCAAGAGGTCTACGCCCGAAAAAGGCTGGGAGCGGTTTCCCTTCCATTGAGCTTTTGTAGCAAGGCAGATAACAGCTGCTTGCAAAATCACAGGCAGTCTCTGCTTTTCCACTGAATGTGGGAGCCTGACCCTTTCCTTCGTCAAGAAGACAAGAGTAATGATGCGCTTGACTCGAAGTTGCAACTTGTAATTCCCCACCTCCAAGCGGGAAAACGCAAAGCAAACGCACCCTCGACTTGAAATTGCCATTCGTCAACCGTGGGAAGTCTTCTCATCTACCGGTTCCTTCCCCGTTCGTCGAGTGACATCGGGTCGGCATGAGGGAGTCAGAACTCACAAAGTGGCACTTACCTCAGTGGTTATTTGCTTTAGATCAGGGTTGTCCTGTCTTATCCAGAATGGGCCAGTGTGGTTGCAGGTTGTCATTCTAACCAAGCAGAAGCCACACTTTAGTCTATTGAAAGCCAAGATCGGCAGATCCAGCAATTGGAATCAGGTGTGGCTCCTGCTAGATTGGAACGAAAACCTGAAGATTGGACAACGCTGCTTAAGACCAATCAGCATATAGACATATTTGCTTATTAAATATAAAACATTGACTATATAGATGGCTGATCGCGGAAAATGTACACCTCTCATCACAGTTTGCATGCTAGCTTGTCGCTAACAAAAGACAGATGCATGTTCTTACATTTTCGCCCCTGTTCATTGGTCAAACGTGCCCTGTTGGATAATGATGTGTTTACAAACAGCAAAGAGAGCACCAAAAATTCAAGAGGGAAGCAGAAAGAGTTGTAGGTGGACTGCAGAGAAGCACATTCTGTTGACCAACTTATTGTCAAGTAGGTGATTCCTTCCTTTTGTGCCAACTACCATGAAATACCACAAGAGGCTCCAAGTTACAATCCGTGCATTGGCCAGGAATCAAACCCAGGTCAACTGCTTGGAAGGCAGCTCTGCTCACCACCATACCACCAATGCTCACGCACTCTGACTAAACAGAATAAGGTTATATTAGTGTTACAGGGGGAAAAAAAAAGAAACTCGTAGTAGCGCTGATGAAATACATATACATGACAAAAACTGCTAGGAAGAAGAACTCAGAACATTTGCTTAGCCTAATACATTTTTTTCCATCTGCACATAATTATTGTAGCAGTTGCTTTTGCAATAAAAAGACTTAAAGTCGAGGGTCCCTGTAAGTATCTACGGAGAGAAAGAGAGTAGCAGTGAACCATTGACATCATGTACAGAGTTAGCATGAAGGTGTGATTGACAGTTTTTAGAAATCACTTCCTAATCCTATGCTAAGAGGAATACTACTAGGCTACTACTCTAATAATAATAATAACAATAACGAGAAGAAGAATAAGAAGAAAGATAGATTAAAGGGTGAGGAATAAAATCAATATAAAGTGGGGCTGTTTTGTCTTCAGCAAGAATATCTAGTGCTAATAAGTAATTTGTCAACAACATTGTATATATCTAGTGCCTGGTAATCAACCTCCTCACCTGGTGAGAGGACAGTCCACTCATCCTGACATTTCACACAGTATGAATAATAATGATAACAAAAGGAAGTAAAGCTAAATGAATGTTTTAACTGAGAGCAATACCTTGTACCCATATTTCCAATTTTATAGTAGATTGCACACAGTTTTTGCTTGTTACGTTTAGACCCGAGGGGATTGCAAACTTAAAAAGCACCATTGTCATTGCACCATCGCAAATGCTGAGGATCATCAGCCATAGTCTGTTGTAAAACAGTGTGTTTATGCTTTTGGTAAACACATGTAAAAAAACATCTAAAGGACTCCTACTTTGAAAAGGTCCTCTGACAGTCATTAAGACCACAAGTTATTGAAAAATTTGCCTCATGTGCATGAATGAGACCAATGTGCTGGATTAATTTGACAATCGTTCTCCGAGAGCATTTAGGACAACAGAATAGACGAGGCATTTTTGGCAGATATTACTGTAAGAGGTTGATTACTCTGGTAACTGGAGTAGGTAGAGGCTTGTCACCATCCACAGTAAGTTTCAATACATATTGCTGAAGAGAAATCAGAGTGTTCTTCAAATGAGATGGATATGTTGAATTGAAGACAAAATAAGCACAAAATGAAGCAAGAGCCCTTTCATCCACACCGCTAGCGCAGCAGAACTCTATCCCATCAACTTTGATGACTGCAGTGACTCTTCTTGTAAACACAGTTTTGCAGTCAGTGATTTCTGGTACTTGCAGCGGTAACAGCAGACTTTCTATGCCAGCGACCTGCCTTCGAGCCTCAGCTTCATTAACTGTTTTTTAAAGGATTGGGTTTTTTTCACTGTAGAAGTTCACTACAACTGTAGAAGTTGTAGAATAAATTCCCCATGAACAACACTGACTGGAGCACATGCCAATTAGAAAGATTAAGTTGATGGACTATTAGCAAGTTATTGTCATCCATTCGCATAAATCCAACAATTATATTTTTCACTATTTAGCTTTCTTTTTACTTTAAGGATCTAATAAATTGCATATATGAAATGATTTTATTTACAAGTATCATGTTTGTCATTTTAGGTTATTCGTCAAATAGTATAGCTTCTGACCATTAAATCAAAACAGACTTGTGATTTGATTACATAATGCTTATTTATTTAGAAACAGAAGTAACTAAATACAAACATGCTAAATACTTTATATTTTTATATATAAATAACCAGGTGAAAAAGAAGACAACCTTCCAATTGTGAAACTGGCTATTAAAGCCCTTAATTAAGTGTATTGTCCATGCAGTATGCACAGATGTCCTTCTCATCTAGGGATAAAATTTTCCGCTGGCCCTTTAAGAAGCAGGAATGTGAGTTCCCGTTCTGCCCAGGAGTATCGCGAGAGTTCACCTGCGAGCAGCGCGATTTACAACGCGATGCAGGTGCTTCTTATGAAGTGTGAGAACCGGGAAGTTCTTGTGCATGAAGCAAGACTTTAAGTTTAAAGTCACAGTGGAGCCACTGAGCAGTGAGACTAAGTGTACTCGTCAGGCTTACATCTGAAGACCAAACATCTGTGGTGAAGTTCATCGCGGTGTGGTTATGAAGAAGCTCGTGAATATGATCTGTCATACGGTTGTATAACTCCGGTAAGCAGACGAATGTGAAATAACGCCGACTCGGTAAAGTGTAGCGAGACTCAAGGTGTTTTACCAGTCTCTGAAATTCCATGTCCTTCACTACAGAGCATGGTTGATCATCAAGCGCCATAAACTCCAATACTTTCTGAGTAATTTCTAGAGTTTTTGTGCTGTCGGATTATCAGATATTTTTAAATTATCGATAGATGAAAAATAGCCTTTCGGTATCGGCCGATACATCGGTGCATCTCTAGTTAAAACCAAGAATAAAATAGTTAATTGCATATTTCATTTTAACGGTTTACTGAAGCAGCCTTTTATGGTCTTGCATGTGTATAAATATTATATTTGTATGTGTATGTTGTATTTCCTACTGTCGATAAGGAAAGGGAAAAGGAGACAGACTTATATTCATGGTTGTACAAAACCACGCTGTTACTTCAATTCAGTTCCATTTTATTTGTATAGCGCTTTTTACAATAGACATTGTCTCAAAGCAGCTTTACAGAAACGTATAAACATGGTATACAGATTTTAAATGTGCGACAGTCAACACTGGAGCCAGCACCAGACAGGTCATTACAAAATTATGGATAGACGGACTGTTAGAAAAAGAGCAGTAAAAAAGTCAATGTAATGCTCACCTTATTTGGAAGTCATTTAGGAGAAAATGATCTTGGTGCTGCAGTGCAAGATGAGGAGATAACTTCATCTAATATCCAAAATGTTGCTGGTGGCATATATCATTATTTTGGTATTCTTAAAGCTTTGTCCAAAACCATGGAAAGAATCTGGTCTTATATTCTAGAGAAGTATGAATTCAAACTTCAACTGAACATGGATGTCTTACCACTGTTTAAAAGTTCGTCTTTGTAGTTTTGGCCCATTATAGGGTTACTGCAGGGTTATAAAAAACCAGTTGTCATTGCTCTGTTCTGTGGTAAATCAAAGCCAACATCACGAACTGACTATTTGAAAGATCTAGTCCGTGAACTGCAAGGGTTAAGCAAGGGATTTGCCATAAATGGGAAGCAATTTTTCCTAAAAGTCGCATCTATCCTGTGTGATGCTCCAGGTAGAGCTTTTAGAAAGGGAATTAAATCACATACTGGTTATTCAGGTTGTGACAAGTGCATCCAGTCTGGTGTGTACATCAACCATAGAATGACCTTTCCTGAGATCAGCAGCCCACGTAGGACTGATGAATCTTTTATCAACATGTCTGATGAAGACCATCATACTGAAACATCTCTTTTAAAAGCTGCAGGAATTGGCATGGTATCATGCTTTCCACATGATTACATGCACGTTGTGTCTTGGTGTTATGTGAAAACTGCTGGTCTTGATGACACACACAAGGTATACCATAACATAGATGACACACACAAGGTATACCATAACTTAGACACCATCAACACATTTAAGATTAAAACCTTCCCTTTTAAATTAAGAGTCCTCAGTTTCCAAAAATTGTCTTCTTTCAGTACCTCCTAATATGTCTTCCCACATGGTTTTATTACATTTACATTTATTCACTTAGTAGACTCTTTTATCCAAAGCGACTTACAAATGAGAAATACAATCAAAGCGATATATCAAGCAGAGAACTATACAAGTAGTGCTACCATACAAGATCCGTTAACTGAATTCCAGAAGAAGCAAAGTGCAGAGTAAAGGTGTAAGTGCAATTATTTTTATTTATTTATTTATTTATTTTATTTAAATTATGAGTTGGTTAGGTGTTCATGGAAGAGGTGGGTCTTTAGCTGTTTTTTGAAGATGGTGAGGGATTCTATGGTCCGATTTGAGATTGGAAGTTCATTCCACCACTGAGGAACAGTTAGTGTGAAGGTTCTGGAAAGGGACCTTGCGCCACTCTGAGTTGGAATTGCTAAACTTCGGTCGCTAATCGATCAGATTGCGAGAGGGAACGTAGGCCTTCAGGAGAGAGTTGAGGTAGGAGGGTGCTGTTCCTGACAAGGTCTTGTAGGTGAGCATCAATGCCTTGAATTTGATGCGGGCAGCTACAGGAAGCCAGTGGAGGGAGATGAAGAGGGGTGTGACATGGGTTCTCTTGGGCTGGTTGAAGACGAGGCGTGCTGCAGCGCTGCTTTCCCCAATTAAAACACCTAAGATCTTTATTTCTTGTTTCTTTGAAAGGAAAAGTATTTGTTAAATCTGTCACATCTTCAAATCTCATATACACTGTTTTTTCTTCGTTTACCTTGCCTCTTGAGCCCTTACAAAACATCTGTACAATTTCCATGACTTTAACACTCTCCATTTCTTTTACTATCACTGTGGTATCATCCGCATATTGGAATATTTTGTCCTTTTCTTTACTTCCTTCAACACCTATTCCTTTTATTTTTTCTTCTTGCTTTATGGCTAGTCCTAGTGGTTCTGATATGAGTGAATATAAAAGAGCTGATAGTGGAAATCCTTGTGTTATGGATCTTTTTATTTTAAAACACTGTGTTAAAAACCCATTACATTTTACTCTCGTTATTGCACCTCTATATAAAATTTTAATCCATTTAATAAAATTCTCTCCGAAACCAAAACTCTTTAAAATTCCAAATAAATAATCATGTTCTACCCTGTCAAAAGCTTTTTCAAAATCTAAACTAATTACATAGCCTTCTTTATTTTTGGTTTTCATGTATCTGATCATATCTTGTATGCTTAATGTTGTGTCTGCTATGTCTTTTCCTTTTAAACCGTACACTTGATTTGTTTTAATTATGCTTGGCATTACTACTTTTAATCTGTTGGCTAAAATTTTTGCTAAAATCTTTAAATCAGTGTTGAGCATTGTAATCAGTCTGTAGTTATTTAGGTCTTCCCTTTCTCCTTTTCTTTTATATATCAACTTGATCAACCCCATTCCCATTCTTTGGCTCATCTCTCCTTTCTTAAAAACCTCATCATATACTTCTTTCAAGGTGCTAGTTATAAAATCCTTAAAAACGATATAAAACTCACTCCCCAAACCATCTATACCTGGACTTTTCTTTCTATTTAATTTGGTTATAGCTTTTTCAGTCTCTTCCTCTCTTATGTCTTGATCACATACTTTTTTTTTTTTATCTTCCTCTCCTACTTTTGTTTTTATTTGCATCAATAATGATGCTTTTTCTTCTTCTTTTACTCCCTCTGAATTAAATAGCTTTTCATAATATGCTTTTATTTCTTTCAGAATTTCCTCATTTTTTTTCTACTACTTCTCCAGTTTCTCCTTTTATTGTTTCAGCTTTCCCTTTTCTCCTTTCCAGATCGAAAAAAAAATTTGTGCACTTTCTCCTTCCACCATATGCTTTGCTTCGCTACCTCGCACCTTGATATTTATTTTCTTCCATTTCTTTCAGTTCTTCCTCTATTACTTTTAATTTTTGTTTATCTTTTTCTTTCTCATTTAATTATTTTTCCCATCGTTCCCTTGTTTCTCTTTCCTTATTCTTTTTGCTTTTCTGTATTTGTCTGCAATATTTTATTGTAAATTTTTATACTGCATACTTCACATTTTCTCACCATATTCTTTTATCTTCCACATACATTCCATTTTCTTTTTCTGTTTCAATGATATCTTTTATCTTTTCAACATATTCTTCATTCTTTAAAACCGCTGTGTTTAAGACCCATACCCCTGGCCCTCTTTTCACTGTACTCCAGTCTATTTGCATAAAAAGTGGCTTATGATCACTTAGGCTTGTTTCTTCATACCTCATCCCTTCTATAAAACCTTCTATGTTCCTTGTACATAAAACAGTCAGTTCTTGTTTTGCACATAAAATTCCTGACTATCTGCCTCCTTGAGTATTCTTTTTTTTTTTCTTTTCATTCCTTTCTCTCCATATGTCCATGTTATTTTCCTCCATCAGTAATTTTACCTCTTTTCTTCCTGTCATTTTTAAAAACCATTCCCTCAGCCATATCCAATTTACTAAACACTGTATTAAAATCCCACAGTATAATAACTTGATTGATCCCTTAAATACTTAAAATACTCTCTCTTCTCCTGCTCCCCTGTTGGTGCATGTACATTGACCACCAACACTTTCCTCTCTTCATATTCTATCTCTACCACCAACCATTTCCCAAATGTGTCCTTATACACTATTTTACATTTTATGTCTCTATTATCTTTTATTAGAATTGCTACTCCTCTGCCAAACTTATCATCGCCATTGTTATAAAATATTTCCCCATTCCATCTTTTCCTTTTTTTCACTTATCCACCCATCTCTCCAGTTAGTTTCTTGTAATAAATCACATATTCCCTTTTACACATTTCTTTCACTTTTTCAATTTTTTTTTTTTAATTTTAATTTTTTTTCAATTTTGAATTCTTAAAATCATAAGACAGAGGAAAACGGACCTGCATAAAATAAATAAATCATAAAGTCAGGGCCAACACCATCATCAAAGCCTGAATCAGAAGAAACAGCTTGGGCCCCAACCACTTCTACACTCAACTACAGATAAAGAAGAAAGCACAAGTTCGGGTAGAACTACAGCCAAATATCATCAGGAAAAGCCTCACTCTACACCCAACTGTGAATAAAAGAAGAAAAGCCCAACTTCAGGTGGAGTTACAGCCAAATGTCACGTTTTTCTCTGTGATGTTAACACGTCTTATATACGCGTACTCCACGATCAGCTCCATTATCTCGGTGGAAACGTTAGGGATGCTGTACCTGAGCTTATCAGGAGGGTACCAGCCTTTGGTAAAGAGAACCATGAAGTATGGGCTGCAGCCGCACAGGATGTTCTTGTGCACGTGGAACTCGGTGCCATCCACCATGATGACTACATCACAGAGCTTCTTCTCTAACCGCAGCTCATTGATGATGTTGCAAGACATCCCGTCCACCTTCCTCTGCATTCCCTTCTCTTCTTCCTGTTTACTCATTTTCTGTCCAGTTTTTATGCAAGTCAGAGCTACTGAATGTACAACTTTCATCTGAATGTGGATTGTGCTGATGCAGATCAGCTTTTCATCTCGCAATGTTCTGATTCCAAGGTTCCAATTCTAATTCTGTAACCACTGATATATACACAGGATGCAGTGAACCTGACAGAAACCTGCAGTTCAGGATCAGTCTCTGTGAAATGCTTTAAAAACAGCTATAAATCCTGCGCATGTCCAAAATGCACACGTCCAGCATAAAGAACCGTTTATTTTCCTGGAAAAAACCCACCTCCCAGGGTGAATTTCCCAAATGGAATTAATTCTACATTAAAGTGATTAAATATTGATGGTGATGAAATAGTTAATAATGGCTGTATATTTATTTATTTATTTATTTGTTTGTTTAATAGCTTTATAGATGGAGAGAGATGTATGTTTATACAGAAACATTACCTTTCCAGCGTTTTGTTGAGGAAAGTAATAAAAGTATTACTTGTCCACTTTAAGTAACCTTTTAAAACATTTAGCTGTTTTACACCAGAAATAAATTCTGCACTGATGAACACTGCTATAAATTTTGATGCCATGACATTTTAAATGAAATGCTAATAAATGTTCTTTACTTAGTGTGGCCTACATGTAAGCTGCTGATCGCTGCTGATTATCTGTTGGTGAGCAGCCTGGTGAACGAGTGCTGCGCGTTCCTGAAGGCTCAGCTGTGTCCCGAGAACTGCATTTACCTCTGGCGTTTTGCTCACTCCTACTTCTGCGAGAAGTTGAAGCAGCAGGCCTTCCGGTTTATCTTGCACAACTTTGAGGAGATGGTGCGCCTCTCTGAGGACTTCCTGGACCTGACGGTCGTGCAGCTGAGCGAGATCATCGAGAAGGATGAACTGAACGTGAAACAGGAGAGCGTGGTGTTTGAAGCCGTCTTACAGTGGATCAAACATGCGCCATGGAAACGGAAAGCACACATAGGAGTGTTACTGCCCAAGGTGCGTCTGGGGCTACTGACACACGATTACCTTATGAACAATGTGAGCAACAACGTTTTAGTGATGGACGACATGACATGTAAGCCGATCGTCACCAGAGTTCTGATGGGCATTGATGACCTCAACCCAAGCCTTTCTCTCAGCTCTGATCTCACGAGACTCCGCCTGCCCAGCGCTGTTCTGCTGGCCATCGGTGGCTGGTACCAAAGGAATCGCACCAATGCCATAAAAGCGTATGATACGCGAGCGGCACGCTGGGTATGCGTCACGTGCTCCGATGAGAGTCCACCGTCTGCCCATCACGGGACGGTGTATCTAAACGGCTTCGTGTACTGCATCGGAGGAATCGACAGTGAGGATTTCCTCTGCAGTGTGAGAAGGTTTGACCCCATCACCAGAATCTGGGCTCAGGTGCACTCCATGCACTATTGCCGGTGTGACGTGAGCGTGTGTGTGCTGGACAGTCGTATCTATGCAATGGGAGGATTTAATGGCTTCGAACATCTGAATACGGTAGAGCGATATGAACCTGAGAATGATCGGTGGTGCATGATTGCGCCAATGCACGGACGAATGAGCAGCTCTAGCGCTACAGTACTGAATGGCAAAGTGTACATATGTGGAGGGTATGACATTTTCGGGTGTTTGTTCACGGGGGAGTATTACAGTCCTCAGACGAGAGTGTGGACCCTCATCACCCCCATGATGATAAGAAGGTGTGGACTGGGCGTGGTCGCGTATGGAGGATGGGTTTACGCTGTCGGGGGAAATGATGGTGTTAATCAACTAAGCGATGTAGAGGTGTATAATCCTCAGACCAACGTGTGGACACCAGGTCCAGTCATGAACAACCAACGCAGCCACTTCAGCATTGAGGTGCTGGACGATCTCCTGTTCGTTGTTGGAGGAGAGAACAGCACTACCATCGTAGATGAAGTGGAGTGTTATGATGAGCAGACTTTTGAATGGCATGCAATTGAAAACATGGGGATTTCTTGCCATGCTCTGAGCTGCTGTGTGCTGTCTGGTTTACCCAACATGGCAGAGTACGCTGCTCCCCGAGACGATCCCTACAGAGTCCCTCAGAGCTCACAGAGCACCAGAGGCTACCTCACACCTCCTGCCAACGTCTGAGATGTACAAATAAACCTCTCCCTTCATCAGAATCCTTTTGTTCTCAAGAATCAAATTAACCACTCTGAAGCAGTCAAACTACTGAATTTGCCTTTTGCTTACTCTCTTATGCTGCAAGCCGTTGTACTGAAACTCGTAAAACCACAACGTCCCTCATGGAGACGTGTGATAGAACAGTCCTGAGAGCTCTCACACACACACGTACACATACCTGAGATCACAATGACATGGCGGTGCTCATGTGGTCAACGCTAAACAGAATTCCCTTCACGTTATTTTCTACGTGATGAAACTCAACTTTGTTGACTTGTAGCTTTTGTGTCATAATTTAGGTTTGTGACGTAATTCTGCTGATTTTAGCCCAAATTCACTAATTTGATAAAATCACTGTAACGGATCATATTTACGAACAAAGTTGAAGACAGGGGATGACGATTATACATTATTTCTCTCTGTGCATCACAGGAATAATTCATGTAAGTCTTATTAATATGTTTATCAAACTCAAATATGACCTTGTCAGAGTATCCACAATTATTTCTGAGCCAGAACGCCTTTAGATCGGAACGCCGGAAAACTGGTTCTGTACTTCCAGAGCTCGAGTACAACGGAGTGCAGCATTAATAACAGCAGATCCACAGCAAGAGACTCTCTGATAATACTATAAACACACCAGGTTCAATTACACTACAATCAAACAAGAAAAAAAACATGGATTAGGAAAAAAGGACATAAAATAATGACAAAGAGTAAAGGAAAAGGAGAGACAGAGAAGAGGGTGAGAGAGGATGGGAGAGAGAGACTGATAGAGAGAAAATGTGTGTGTGTGTGTGTGTGTGTGTGAAAGGATGGGAGAGAGAGAATATGCGTGTGTGCGAGAGAGAGATGATAGAGAATGAGAGATGAATGAAGATTAAACAGAAAGAATAAAATGCAGAAAGCAAGAGGGAAAAAAGTGAAAGACAAACATACTACATGAGGGATTGACAGAAAAAGTTTGAAACAAAAACGTGAAAAGAAACGTAAAAAATATTGGAGAGAAAGAAAGAGCAAAAAAGGAACAATAAAAATAATAAATACGAAAGAGAAAGAAATCATAGTAGAGGAATAAAAAAAGGTAGGACACAATTGCTAAAAAGCAGGAGAAACCGTGGAAAAGAAGAGGAAGAGAGACAGATAAAGAAAAAAAGAAAGAGAGGAAGGAGAAAAGCGTGAGAGAGGGATGAAAGAAATGAAGCGAGATTAACGTTTCACCTTGAAGATAGTTTTGTCAGCGATGTACTTTAACATCCCCTGTGTGAGCGGTGGCCTGATCACTACGGCAACACAACCCTGGCTCGGGTTCATCAGCTGGGCGGAGTCGTCCACGCCCACCTGTTCTTCTGTCACCATGGCGACGGACTGCGTCAGACCCACCAGGTCCATGAGGAGGGAGACAGCGATGGCGCGGATGCTGAAGTCCAGCTCAGAGAAACAGATGTTCATCAGAGACTCGAGCCACCGAGGAGGCGGAGTCACACCGCCGCTGTCTGACATCACCATCACCACACACACACGTCATTAATAATCATTAATATTAATTATTATTGTTGATGGTGATGTTAATATTCATCTATAAGTAATTATACACTGTGATTAGTAAAAACAAACAGCAAATAATAAATAAATCAGTGATATAAATTTAAAAAACAAAGTAAATCCAGAATAATAATCAGAAAACTTTCAATTAAACAATAATATGCAAATGTGAGAGTATGTTCTGTTTAATATGCGCTGGTTAAATAAAATCATTTTGGCAGCCGTTAACGTAGACACACACTCCTTCTGTTCAAATACACAGATGTTCAAAGGTCTCTCTGTTAACTCCGCCTCCCCATGGTTAGCCCCGCTCCCCGTGTGACCCGGGGCAATGTAGAGCTCCAGCAGTCTGCACAGAAAGTGCTGGAAGTGCCCGAGGCAGTGCTGCATCACAGGAGCACCCAGAGAACCAGGCTGGAGTTTAGGATCGGACTGGAGAGGGGCATAGTCATCAGACTCCGTCTCCTCGTACTGAACAAAATCTGTAAAGCTGCTCTCTGGAGAAAAACTGCGGAGGGACTTTCCCTGTCCTCAAACATGTCCTCGCTGACCGGGACATCAAGACATAACCGGGCTGGGGGGGAGAGAGAGAGAAAGAGAGGGAGGGTAAAAAATTCTTTAAAAAGTATACAAGATCATAGTACGAAATGAAAGAAAGTATTAGAAACTAGTGTAGAAAACAAACAATCTGATCAGTGTCACTGTTTATAATTCATACTGTTTACTGCTTTTCTTTCTTGCTTATTCTTGTCTTTTTGTGTGAGCTACAGCGAGAGTGAAATGTCCAGCGTCTCATTAGTGTGTGATAACTGCGTGATGACTTCACTCAGACTGTGTGTGTGTGATGTGTGTGAGTGTGTGAGATACGTGTGTGTGATGTGTGTCTGTGTAAGTGTGGTGCACTGACCTGGAGTGTGTCCTGCTCTTGGGTGGGGCCACTGGACAGGAGGACAAGGGGGGAGACGAGCGGAGGTTGGACTTTGGAGCAGAGGCACAGACAGTGTTGCAGACCGAGCTGCAGCGTAACGGCCGACACTCCTCAACAACAACTGAGGCAAGTGTTCTGTCTGGATCTCTATATACACATCTCCTACACACACTTACAGAGAGAGAGAGAGAGAGAGAGAGAGAGAGAGAATGTAAGACAGCTGATCTGCTGAAAGTCATGCTGTAACTGAAGCTGAAATGGTTACACAGTCAGTGTGTAAAATGTAAAGTCTTGATGCTGTGTTTTTTGGTGTATGATGTTGTTTTTGGTGTACGATGGTGTTTTTGGTGTATGGTGGTGTTTTTGGTGTGCACTGGTGTTTTTGGCTGACATGTAAAGAGAAACTGTGTGACAGTGAGCCTTGTGAAGTTGTCTCAGTCCTCAGGGGGTTAATAAGATCATCACTAAGGACTGAATACTTACTGCAAGTTGGTTAATGAACTTGAAATGTTTAAACAGAAATGAGGTGTAAATCAATGTATTTGTGATGTTGATTATAACGGAAATATGACATTTTTATTTTAGTTTGTATTTAAGTTTAAACATAATGCTTAACTGATTCGTCTATGAGGGGGAAAAAAACAACATTTTAATCTTTGGTAGTAAAGGATATTATAAAGTCCAGTCCATCCAAGACTTTTCTCTCTCTCTCACTTTCTGTCTCACCTAGGATTCTCTCTCTCTCTCTCTCTCTCTCTCTCTCTCTCTCTCGTGTGCGCATGGACTGAGTGAGTGGGCGGAGTCGGAGCGGAAGTGAGTGAGTGTGTGCGGAGCGTGGCCAAGGCCGCTGCTCCAAGTTCGCTTGTTCATTTTTTCTATCTCTTTTTTCTTAAGAAATACGATTTCCTTTAGGTCTTTGGTTTCTGAGAGAGTTCAAATTACTACTGTTTGTTGTATGCGCGTGCGCGTGTTTGTGTTTGTTTGTGTGTGTGTGTGTTTCTCGCTGGCCTGGTCGGCTGTTTCTGTGTTGTTTTGGGAAACATGGCTGCCCCAGGTACCGGGAAATATGATTCCCGCACGCGGCGGAATGCTATTAAAGTAGCCACTACCGCCAGCGTTGAGGAGGTGTGTCTGACCGTGGGGGAGAGTGTAGGGTACGACAACGTTCTGTCTGCGGCCCGGATGAATAGTGCCGTCGTGCTGTTTCTGAAAACGGTGGAGTTGGCAAACGAAATGGAGGACAGTGGAGTTGTGCTTGATGATGTGTTCCACTTAGTGCTTCCTTTGTCAACACCATCTAAAAAAATAATCCTGTCGAATGTTCCTCCTTTTATTAAGGACAAGGTTCTGTCCCAAACTCTATCCCGCTATGGAAAACTGGTCTCCCAGATGAAGAGGATCGCAATTACAAGCAAATCCCCTCGTGTAAAACATATTGTGTCTTTCAGACGGTGTGTGTACATGGTCCTGAAGGACAATAATGAGCTGGATCTGATACTCAATGTAAAGGTGGAGGATTTTAATTATGTAATTTATGCCACTACTACTACAATGAAGTGTTGTGGGTGTGGTTTATCTGGTCATCTGGTGAGGGCCTGTCCAGAAAAACGGGTAAATCCCGAAAATATTGATAATGCTAATGAGGCCGCTGGTAACGAAATCACTGTTGGAGAGGGTGTTGGGGTGGATGGGGCCCACACACCGGGAGAGGTAACAGCAGTACCCTCTCAGGTGGAGGCACCTGAAGCTGGCCCCTCTCACCAGGGTATCAATGTTCAACCAGGTGAAGAAGAGAAGGCTGAGAATGAGCCGGATTTAGGTGATAAGGATACACAGGACAGTACGGTGTCACTAGATAGTGTGGATCCGTCCCTTGGTGATGAAGATGCGGATGATAGCTCTCATATGGAGACGGAAGAAAATGTGTTCAAGGTGCCCCAGAGAAAGAGACGGAGAAATCGTCCTCATGCACAGGCTAAGAGGAAAGATGTTGCAGAGGAGCTGAATTCTGGGGAGGTAGAGAGTGAGAGTGAAGCCTCCGACTGCAGTATAACATGTAGTGTAAATCTAAGTGGCTTTTCGAGCCATGAATATAGTGTGGACGACATCAGGGTGTTTCTGAGAAAGACTAAGCATGCTAGGAATGTGAGGATAGACGAGTTTTTCCCAGATGTGGAACAGTTCATTAGAAAAACACGTGGGTTTATGTCAGAAGGGGGTTTCACTGATCAGGAGGGATACCGTCTAAAAAAAATCCTTACAAAAGTCAATGTTATGCTGGACAATAATGATAGTGATAGTCAATCCTAGACATCATGTATGTAAATCTATTAGTTTTCATCATTTTTATGAGTGATTTTCGAGTTGCTTCGTTGAATTTAAATGGAGCAAGGGAAAGAGATAAAAGATTTTTGTTGTTTGAAACGGTGAAGCAAAAGAAAATTGACGTAATCTTTGCTCAGGAAAATCACACAGACACTAATAATGCTGCGGACTGGGCCAGGGAATTTAAAGGGTTATCAGTTTTAAGTCATAAGACATCTACCAGTCGGGGAGTAGCTATTTTATTTTCCGATAATTTTTTCCCTTGTTCTTATCAAGTTGATGAAATCATAAAGGGTCGACTGTTAAAGGTTAGAGCTCAATATGAGAATAGGTGGGTCGTTTTTGTTTGTGTTTATGCCCCGACCACGGCCATTGACAGAATGGTATTTTTACGAAACCTAGATAATGTCCTAAAAAATTGTGACTCTGATGATTTTTTGATTCTAGGGGGGGATTTTAACTGTACAGAGCTGGATATGGACAGGAATCATGTAGAGCCCCATATGCCATCACGTAGAAGGCTAGTCGAATTAATGAATTCCTGTGACCTTGTGGACATTTGGAGAAATTTCCACCACATGCAGAAACAATATACCTGGGTGCACTCTTATAATAATATGCTCTCTATGGCCAGTTTGGATAAATTTGATGGTTTTAAACACCAGTTAAGTGCTTTTAGAAGTTGTGTAATTATACCGGTAGGATTTACGGACCATTGTATGGTTCTGTCTACTGTGTATTTAAGTAAACTCAAGCATAAGAGTGCGTATTGGCATTTTAACACTAGTTTATTGCAAGACGGTCATTTTAAGGATGTGTTTAAGTATTTTTGGAGTGATTTTAGAACCACAAAGCGTTCTTTTAAATCGGTGCAACAGTGGTGGGATTTTGCCAAAACGCAAATTAAACAGCTGTGTCAACAGTATACCTCCAGTGTCATGAGAGACACAACTCTTCGCATGAAATCCTTGGAGGATGAAATAATGGCGCTAATGGAGCCAATGAAAAACACAGGACGGCAGGTATGCATAGAAAATTTAAGGACAAAGAAGAATTTATTGACCAAATTGCTAGACGTTACCGCACAAGGAGCTCTGGTCAGGTCACGGTTTCAGACTGTAGAGTGCATGGATGCACCGTCAAAATTCTTTTTTAATTTGGAAAAAAAGAATGGTCAAAATAAGATGATACATGGCCTGTTTTCTGATGATGGGACACTTTTAGTAGACCATAGAGAAATTCGAAAGAGAGTAGTCGGGTTGTACAAGGAACTGTACATGAGTGAAATCTCCGTTGAGCAGGCCCATGATAACGTCTTCTTGGAAGATCTCCCTCAGGTGTCAGAGGAAGCACATGCAGACCTCGGAGGGGCGTTGACCCTAGAGGAACTGCTACGAGCCCTCCAGGGTATGGAGTGTGGCAAGGCACCAGGGATCGATGGTCTACCGGCTGAATTTTATAAGTCCTTTTGGCCTGAAATGGGTGCAGACCTACTGGAAGTACTGGGTGACAGTTTAGTCACGGGGCGGCTGCCACTCAGTTGTCGCAGAGCAGTATTGACTCTGTTGCCCAAGAAAGGAGATTTACACGACATAAAATCATGGAGACCTGTTTCAGTTCTCTGTGTAGAATACCGACTGCTCTCCAAGGTATTGGCAAACCGACTTAGTAAAGTCATGGAAGAGGTGATCCATCCAGACCAGACCTACTGTGTGCCGGGTCGATTTATTCACGATAACATTTCGTTCATTAGGGATGTTGTAGAGGTCGGAAGGATTTTTAATTTGGAATGTGGTTTGATTTTAATTGACCAGGAAAAGGCTTTCGACAGGGTTGAGCATACCTACTTATGGAACATTTTGTCTGCTTTTGGTTTTAATTCGGATTTTATCGAAAAAAATAAGAATTCTGTACCGTGACAGTGAAAGCATACTGAAGATTAATGGTGACTTGTGTGCTCCTTTTAAAGTTCATAGGGGAATAAGACAAGGATGCCTGCTATCAGGCATGTTGTATTCCCTGGCAATTGAACCTCTTTTAGCAAAACTGAGAACAGAACTGCAAGGTATAACAATTCCAAAGTGTGAGGGTGTTTTTAAACTATCAGCATACGCTGACGATGTGGCGATACTTGTTGTCAGCCAGAGGGATGTTGATACAATGCAGAAGATCACTGACGATTTTAGAACTGTTTCTTCTGCGAAGGTAAACTGAGAGAAAAGCGTGGCGTTTTTAATCGGGCTATGGTTAGGCGGCGTCCCAAACCTCCCAGACCGCTTACTATGGTGTAGAGGTGGTTTTAAGTATTTGGGGGTGTTTTTAGGAGATGAAGGGTTTATAGGGAAAAACTTTGAAGGGACTGTCGAGAAGGTAAAGGGTCGGTTGGAGAAGTGGAATTTTTTAGTTAAAAAAGTGTCCTTTAGGGGGCGTGTACTTATAATTAACAACCTGGTAGCATCATCCCTCTGGCATAGGCTTGCGTGCATCGATCCCCCAATACATGTTTTATCTAAAATCCAGTCAATTTTAGTTAATTTTTTCTGGGACAATCTACACTGGGTTCCACAGAGTGTTCTGTTTCTCCCCAAGGATGAAGGGGGACATGGACTGGTGCACCTGCAGAGCAGGACTGCAGCCTTTCGGTTACGTTTTGTGCAAAGGCTGCTACATGGACCTGTAAATGCAAACTGGAAGGGTGTAGCATGTGCCATCTTACGGACACTTGAAGGGCTGGATTTACATAAACCTCTTTTCTGGATGGACCCGAAAAAAATGGACATCAGGAAACTTCCTGTTTTTTACCGAAATGTTTTTAAAGTGTGGGGACTTTTAACAGTGCAGAGAGTACAATGCTCAAGTTCTCTCTACTGGCTGCTGCAGGAGCCGATTATAAAGGGTTCCATTTTTGATGTCTCTCAGAGGAAGCCGTTTCCTGTGCTCACGGAGGGATTCCGCAGGGCTGGAGTCGTCACTCTGGGTGACCTACTGACCGTAGCAGGACCGGGTTTTGGGAACGCGGTGGCAGTTGCTGGGCACATAAAGATGAGGTCAGTCCGTGTAGTCACGCAGTTCCTTGTGGAATGGAGGTCCCTGTTGACTGAAGAGGTCTTTAAAATGCTGGAGGAATATTCCGGAGATCTAAGTAGTCCCAATGACCAAGATCCCTTACCAGATTTTAGTGTCTCGGTGAATGTACGTGAGTGCTCAGGTGTGTTTTTTAAATCTGAAAAACTAAGTTTTGTGGGTCCCAAGGTACCATCTGGGAAAGAACTGTATAAAATGTGCGTACTATCCCTAAATAAAAAGTTTCTGGACAAAAGAGTCGACACACCTTGGCGGTCTGTTCTACAAATAAAGGAACATGTAAAGCCACAATGGAGGGCTTTGTACAAGTCACCATTAACAAAAAAGTGTGGGGATTTACAGTGGAGGATTTTACACGGTGCAGTGGCTGTTAATTCTTTTATCTGTGTTTTAAACCCTGATGTGAGTTATGAATGTCCTTTCTGTGCTGTGAGAGAATCTGTGTTTCACATGTTTATGCACTGTGTGAGATTGAAGCCTCTTTTTACTGTTTTACAGAGACTGCTTGGCCATTTTAATGAGAGTTTTACAATCGAAACTTTTATTTTTGGTTTTAAATACTCTCAAAAAAAAAGGTTTAAGTGTCAGTTGATAAATTTTATCATAGGGCAGGCAAAGATGGCCATATATGTCAGCAGGAGAAACAGAATTGAATCAAATTCAGGGGACAGCGTTTTAGTGGTTTTTGCGATTGTCTTAAAATCTAGGATACTAATCGATTTTAAGTTTCACCGAGAGATGAAAGACCTCGTACCATTTGAAAATATCTGGTGTCTGGAAGGGGCATTATGTGTGGTTTTAGAAGAAAAAGTGAGATTTCATCAACTTTTAGAAGACTACACATACTGGTTGATACTTGGTTGCTTATTTTATATTCTTCACTCCTTTGGGGGTTTTGAAGGCAACTGGAAGAAGTATTTTAATTATCTATTTATTTATCTTTTTATATATATATTTATATGTATATAAACTTATTTTACTTTTTTTTCTTTTAAGGTCATTTGCAATGACTATGAGGGACCGAAATAGGTCAATGTAGCTTTTAAAAGCTTGTAAATAAAAGGCCTTTGAAATTTCAAAAATTCTCTCTCTCTCTCTCTCTCTCTGTCTCTCTCTCTCTCTATCTCTCTCTCTCTCTCTCTCTCTCTCTCTCTCTCTCTCTACCATTGTGAAATTGTGTATAGACAACAGTGTATTTAAAAAAACAAAACAAAATTGTCCTGTGTATTTGTAAATATGTTTTATCTAGCTTGTATTTGTAAATGTTTTAAAATCTTAGTCCTTATTTGGAATACATTTTCAATAACTTACTATAACACACCATGCATATATTATTTAGATAGTTAGTTATTTTAATTTTGACAAACTGTTAATTTCACATTCTTCTTTAACAGTTAATTTTACACACAAAGAGTATCGGAATAGTAAATGCTGACAATGCCGCTTTTAAAAAATTACATAGATACAATATGTAACAGATAATATAATATAAATATTTGAACGGATGTTTTTACATTAGGTTCGTCCGACCCTCCTCCTGGATTATCCTCGCTTTCTATTGGCTAGTCAGCGCTCTACACCTACGTGTGACTGGCCCCCGCGTGGCAGGTGAGAATTCTACCACTGAACCACCAATGCTTATCTTAAAAATCCATGGACTTCGCAGAGTGCGATTTAAAGCTGAGTATTGTGCTGCTTCAGCAATTTGGTTTAAAATTCTAAAGGAGAATCTCTTCCATATTTCAGCAGCATGGAGTTTGTCCATTACCCTAGTTTTGGGCGGAATTGATAAGGCGTGTGAAGTGCTTTGGGTGAAGGCTCAAGCAACACAAACGTCTCCAAAACTCAGTTGTGCATTGGCCTGGAATCTAACCCGGACTTCACAGAGGGCGCTTTCCAGGTAAGTATTGTGCTGACTCAGCAATTTGGTTTCAAAATTGACAAGGAGCATCCTAAGGCTCTTGTATATTTGAGCAACATGGACTGTGTCTGCTACCCTTTTTTGGACAGAATTGATAAGGCTTGTAGAGTTCTTTGGGTGAATGCTCAATATTCAAAACTCAGTCGTGTGTGGCCGGGAATGGAACCCCAGCCTCACGCATGGTCGGTCAGAATTTGACCACTGAACCACCAATGCTTATCTTAAAGGAGTAAGGACACTGCAGAGTGTGCTTTTCATTAAGTATTGTTCGGATTAAACAGTTTGGTTTCAAAATAGAAAAGGAGCATCCTAAGTCTCTTGTATATTTCAGCAGCATAGAGTTGGTCTAGTTTGGGCAGAAATTATCAGGCTTGTAATGTTCTTTTGGTGAAGGCTTAACTTTCAAAACTCACTTCTGCATTGGCCGGGAATTGAACCCGGGCCTCCCACATGGCAGGCAAGAATTCTAACACTGAACCACCAATGCTTAGATAACTAAATAAATAACTAAAATAACTAAAGACTTCGCAGAGTAAGCTGTTCAGGTAAGTATTGTGCTGCTTCAGCAATTTGGTTTCAGATTTGAAAAGGAGAATCCTAAGTCTCTTCCTTACTTAGTCACACACTATATTTCCAGATACTGTATAAAATTATAATATCTCCTCTCTGCTCAACACGCATGTAATACAGTCTACATACCGTAGAGCAGTGTTTTTCAACCACTGTGCCGTGGCACACTAGTGTGTCGTGAGAGATCGTCAGGCGTGCCTTGAGAAATTGTCCAATTTCACTTTGTCTTAAAATTCTTTTTTATTAAAATTTATTCATTATTATCTGCAAATAATAAGAGTAATTGCCTCCTACCTTCTTAGAGACAAGAGAATTAGTGAAGCATGCGACAGGTCGTGGTGGCAGTGATGGAGAAGTTTTTAAAAAGGAAAAATGCAAACTCCGAACTGGGCCCTGGACAAGATTGTGACCCAGGTGAAGGGCCTAGTATGAGTGGTGGTAAAAAGAAAGCAAAGACGGTGAGCTCAAGGCAATACAGCGAAAGTTATCTTTCGTTAGGATTTACTTTCACCAGCGATGAGATGATCCCGACTCCATTATGCTTGGTGTGTGGCGAGAAGCAGTCCAATAGCGCCATGGTGCCAAGCAAGCTTAAACGCTATCTCCAAGTGAAACACCCGTCGCTTCAAAACAAGCCGATGGACTATTTTGTTTGCCTGCGTGAAAACACCGAAACTAGGCAACATTAATGATAAAAACCACAAAGGTAAATTAGAAAGCCCTCAAAGCTAGTTGCTGAACTTGTAGCTAAATGAAAAAAGTCCCACACTGTGGCAGAGACGTTAATACTACCTGCCCGCAAAGACACTGTCAACGAGATGCTCGGCCCTGACAGGGTTAAAGACATATCTAAACTCCCGCTCTCAGATAACACAATCGCCAGACGTACTGATGACATATCTACAGACATCGAAAGCCATGTTTTGGAAAAGATACACATCAGTAGGAAATTTGCGTTGCAACCTGATGAGTCTACGGATATTCTCAGCTCTTGGCCAGTGTGCGTTTTGTGGATTGAGATGCCATTAGAGAAAACTTCCTATTTTGTAAGGCACTGCCAGAAAAAACAACAGGAGAGGAAATTTTTGGGGTCAAATTGACCAGGGAGGACTTGCGTGGGAAAATTGCACAAGTGTTTGCACTGATGGAGCTGCAGCCATGGTCGGGCACACCTAAGGCTTCGTTAGCAGAGTGAAGGAAAGAAACCCAGATCTTATTGTTACACACTGTTTTCTGCACTGTGAGGCCTTAGTTGCAAAGACTTTACCAGCAGAACTAGTTCCTGTGGTGGATGATGTTGTGCGCATAGGGAACTTTGTAAAGACACAACCTTTGAAAAGGTATATTTGCATCTTTGTGTGAGGAAATGTGAGCGGAGCATAAAGCCTTATTGCTCCATACGGAGGTCCGATGGTTGTAGCGTGACAAGTTGCTGGCCCGTGTGTATGAGCTGCGGGAGGAACTTAAAGTTTTCTGACAAATGAGAGGTCTGATTACTCAAATCTGTTTGCAAGTGATGAGTGGTGTGCAAAGCTGGCATACCTGGCAGATATATTTCATCATCTGAATGAACCGAACACACGGATGCAAGGCCAAAATGAGATAAAATAAATGGATTCCATTTAAAGGTGCACCTCTGGCAACAACATGTGCAAAGTGCCAACCTTGAGATGTTCCCACTCACAGAGGAACGGCAAGATCGAGTGAGTATAAATAAATTGAGAAACTATATTGTAATTATATATACTGTATTAGGCTACAGAGTGTCATTCTGTAACATTTTTGGTTGGTGGTGTGCCACAAGATTTTTCCAATGTAAAAAATGTGCCATGGCTCAAAAAAGATTGAAAAACACTGCATTACACTACACAAATTAAGAAGCTACACTTACTTCTGCTTCCATTGTAACACTTCTCAGTTTTGGAGCAACAACAACAACAACAACAAAAAAGTGTTGGAACAAAATAAATCTTATTTTCCATTACAGGTTGCAGGTATTCGCGGGTGCAATGCAACACTGTTCCACACACAAATAATTCTTTTGAATTAAGTTAAGTGACTAAAATCAGAAAGCGCTACCAGCATATCTGACAAAGATGACTCATGAACCAATTCTTTAATCACTAGCTGAAAACGACGTATTGAATTTACACAAACGTCAAATAACAAATACAAAATTCTACTTTCTCATGAATATGGTATAGTGCATTGCTTAATCAGCAGTTTTTCTTAGAAAGACAAGATATTTAAATTGAATGAATTTAATGAAACCACACATCAAGCTGTCTTTTCTAACAGAACATTAAATTTAGCATTAGCTCCCAGTTCCAGAAAGTTCTAGCCAGACATTCAGGGGGAAAGAATCAGAACAAAATGTAAAATAAAAAAGTAGTGAAAGATGAAAGTGAAGGAATAAACGAGGGGTTTGTGTCTTAGTTGTTGAGTAATTAAAAACTAAAAAAAAAAGCTGAGAGATTCAACGTTTGTCACAACAATGCCAAACGCTCTGCGTCTCCCGACTATTTCTTTGGGATTGTTCACAAACTGAGAAATCAAGGTTCTTCAGTCATGCTTCCCCCACAATCAAGCTTTGGAGTTGACTCCATATTCACAACGACTATAGAGTCGACTCCAAAGCTTGATTCCTTTGAATAGACTCTATTCCCATTACCTGGTATCTACGAATTGACACCAGGTATTAGGAATCGCCCTGTTAATCATGATAATGATCCTATGTACTTAATATTGTGGGTTGTTCCCCTAACCTTTTAATTTGAGATTTGTGCTGAATCGATTCTTGGAAACAGACTCACTCAGTGTTGCAGTCGATTTCAGAATATTAGCAAGGGTTTGAATCGTTATCATTTCCCTTGCTTCCATTTGTAGAAAGCTGCATTAATCACAATGAACCCAGGCTACGCAGGCAGGACTGAGCTCTGGGACAACCTGGAGGCTGCTTCAATCCAAGTTACTCAAGGATGACGCAGAACTTAAAATAAAATAAACTGATAAATAGTAAAGAACGCCTAAGTTTACATTTGGAGTATCAAAGGTCATTATCACAGGATCACTGGAATCAGGCACTAGGAGGAAATTCCAGGACAAATTAGGAAATAGAATTAACTGACATTTGCAAATTCTTTGCAACTAAAAAGCTGTAATCATATACTATATAACTTTTTTTTAAAGCATTTAAAGTATATAACATTAGCACCTTGTAATGTTATACTAGATGAAAAGTAAAGAATCCTGGAACATCTGAACATCCATAATCTGAAAATCTTGAACCTAGTGTCAATCGAGTCGATCCAATCGTTCTTGTGTGCGTTTAACGGTATTCTGTCGGACCTCTTTCCTGGTGTGGGCGTCCCCGAGCACGACTACGGCACGCTTCAGTCGAACATCGAGGCAGCTCTATGCACCCGCTCCCTGCAGCCCTTCTGCACCAGGGTGTCTTGCTGGTGTGCCCTACAAGAGGCGGTTAGACCACGGCGTACCGTGCCCTCGCTGACGCACTGCGCACCCTCCACGAGACAGAGGGCTGCGAGGTGAATCCCTTCTACAAGCCCATCGAGACCTACGTGCTCAACCCCCAATAAGTGAGCATGGACGAGCTGTATGGTGAACACGACCCTCTCACACTGGAGCGGAGTGCCATCAAACCGTCCCTCGGCAGTGACACCGCCGACACGCACAAGTGGGTGGTGAGTGATGTACCTGTGGACGTGCCTGTGGATTGAGAAAATTACCGCCGTGTTGGACAACAACAAGACGCTCTGTCTGGCTAACGGTGAAAGGATCAAGCTCACACCTTCTACACACATGTTATTCGAGGTGTTACCCATCAGACACAGATAGCACCGGTCCTAAAAACCATCACAAACAAGCACAAGCATGTCATTTCCAAGAAGATTTTTTTTACATTAAATGTGTTCCTGATGGAAAGGTCACACACAAACGTATCTTTAAGACTTCACTCTTTCACACGCCTATAATGCGATAAACGCATTCGAAGCATGTTATAAAGCCTCCTTAATGCATTACGCATAGTATTTAAATAAATATTATTATAATAACATGCACTAGACTACATTATGCATTATGAATTCTTAACGTATTGTTAACATGTCTTTACTGTGAGCGGGATGATGACCAGACGCAGGCAGGCTCCCTGGTACTCATATCCATAGATGTACTGATACAGAGCCATTCTGGCCACACACTTATCCAGATCCACGTCCCAGTATTAGCACAGCTGCTTCTGCCACTCAAAGTTACTGCTTGAGTCCACCTATGTGAACACATACACAAAGACATGTGATATATATATATATATATATATATATATATATACACGGTCTCACTGTATACGAATTGGGCATTCTCACTGACGATATAGCGTGGATAGTTTATAATGAGTGCGTTCATACTGTATAAACCTGGGAACTGATTTGCATATGCACTACTGTCAGAGCTGCAATTATTTTTAAAAGATTTATTAACAGCTTCTGACCAATCAGATCTGACCACACCCATGATTCCTCTGAAGAGAAGGTGTGTAGCCATCTGTACCCTTTCATTGACGAGCTTGGTGACGATTTCTCTGGCGTGGACATCCACAGTAATGAGAGCTGTGATGATGCTCTGATGTATTTTGGGTAAGTTACCCTGAAGCAGAGTGGCCAACACATTCAGCCTCTGTATAAACACACACACACACGCACAGAGTAATACCCGTACATTACCACATATTACACCATACACCATTATGTCATGTAATCAGAGAAGGAAATCTGAACTACAGTTCCCAGCAGCCACTGCATCATAGTAACATGACCACCTGCACCTGGATCACATTCCTGGTAAGCACTTGTGTATTTAGCCACAGTTTTCACTGCACTCTTTGTCTCACGTTTGTCTTTCTTTACCTTTGTCCCTGGTGCTGTGTTTTTCTCTTTGGTTTATGTTTAGTCTTTGCCACAGTGATTTGCCCCAAATCACTGTGGCACTGTGTCTTTTGTATTTTGTTAAGTTCTTTATTAAACTTGAAAAATCTGCACTTGCATCCATCTCAATCTCCATATCGTGACACAAAAATATAAATATAATATAATATTATATATAAAATGTGTGTGGGGGGTATATATTAATAGAGAGAAAGGCATTTCTTCTCAGGGGTGAGGGGAGTAATCAATAGGAAGAAGGATCTGAGAGGGAACATGGACAAAATTAATGGAACTTTTTCCTGGTTCGGCCCTAAATTTGGGCCAGATTAAATTTCATCTGTACAAGTTGGACAATAGGGATGGGGAACATAGATCCAGTACCCTTAAACCCAATTAGAACTTCTATTCCAACCATTAAAACCATTTTTTATCTTGAAATCTAGGGGCTTACCCAAACAATAAACTCTAATCACCTAATTTTTAACCAATAAAAACTCCTTTTTCCAATGTTGAAACTTAGGGGCCAACCCTAACCCTGAACTTAACCATCAGAAACAAATATGTTCTCTAAACTGATCCTCCAACCCCCAATAGTTAACCTCACCTAAAACGTCTTACATTTGGGCAGATTTTTAAAAAAGTCTTTAATTTATTTATTCATTTTCATATGGTTCATTTACATGTGATTCATTTACGTATGATTCATTTTCATGAGATTCATATTCAAGTGATATATTTTCATGTGATTCATTTACATGTGATTCATTTTCATGAGATTCATGAAAATTCATTTTTTTTAAGTGGCAGAATTCATTTTTAACACAATATATAGATTAAAATATATATATATATATATATATATATATATATATATATATATATATATATATATATATATATATATATATATATATATATATGTAATTTCTTTTCCATTTTTTTTATACAACTGATATTTTCTCATAGAATGTTAAATACATATAGAGAAATATATACAGAATGAAGGACAAGGTTTTGTGCCTGTGCCACCTCCCACACCAATGAGTGTTGGGTTGAGTCATCCCCTAACCTAACCCTGCCTGAGCCTTTTTATTAAAGGGGTTTAATTTAGTTTGATGTGGTTTAGTTTGTTAGAATGTGAATTTATCCGTTATATTTAGGCTAGCTAACTGCGTAGTTAACTAACGTTAGTCAGCTGAGAAGAAATATATCAGACTTTTTCCTCATCCCCTGCCTGTCCAAACCCTACCTCCTCTACATCAGATGCCCACGATGTTGAGACCAACTCGACCAGTGAAAGTTCCCAAGTGACATTTGAGTCATCCCAGCCCGTTTCAATCGGTGTGCAATCTTTTATAGATGATGACAGCCAAGCGCAGCGAGTTGAGTCTTCTCCCGTCCCTGCGGCTCTCATCCCGACAAGACAGTTTAAATCAGCTTGGCTACAAGAGTTCGCCTGGTTACGTTATGACAAAGGGAAAATGTACTGCACCTTTTGTGCTAAAGCAGGACAAGATATTGCTGGTAAAACAGAGTTCATTACCAGTTCGAGTCATTTTAAAAAAGAAACCGTAAAGAAGCATGGAGACAGTACAAAACATGAGAACGCCAGGGATTGTGTCATTGCTAGGTCTGCCCCTCGTGCCACCCCAATCGTGAAAGCAGTGCAACGTGCTAGTGATAAAGTCACTGAAAAAGAGATGAGGGAATTGAAAATAAAATTCAATGCAGCCTACATGACTCTGAGCCTGAATAAGCAGGAATTGAATAAAAAAGTGAAAAAAAGAAACAAATGACTGCACATTTAAGTATTTACGGTAATATGATTCAAGATGGGGGCAGCACTGCCACTGTTGGGCCCTTGAGCAAGCCCCTTAACCCTCTCTACTCCAGGGGCGCTGTATCATGGCTGACCCTGTGCTCTGACCCCAACTTCCTAACAACCTGGGATATGCAAAGAAAAGAATTTCACTGTGCTGTAATGTATATGTGATCAATAAAGACTCATTATTATTATTATATGACGTACTGAACATTGCACATATTGCACACTGTGTCTACTACTTTTATCTACTATCCACAGTCCAAAGGCTGTGGAGCTAGAAGGCTACGTGTGCGAATGACAAAAGATTTCAAAAATAAAATAAAAAATGTATCAATACATGAAATTAGATTACACAATGTAGTTGAGGTTTACATGAATAAGCAGAAATGTAATCATGCTTATCTTTCCTATAGCACAAATGAAAAGCCCTCTCTAGATGAACAGATTTGTCAAATGAAATTTTTTCCTTCTTATCCACTGCTACGGTAAACTAAAGAGTAGATATTCAAATTACACTGCCAAATATGACTAGCGTTAGCTACGTGTAGTAGTGCAAAATAGTCCATCAAATGTATTAGCAGGTGTAGCCTATACACGAGTCCACTATTGGTCATATCACTATTGAGAACATGCCCCAAATTCATTGCTTTAGTAGAACTTAATTGTAAGTGAAATGATAAATTGTAATGTCCTTAGTATTTGTGCAGTCTACAGGTCCTCTAACACTCTGTTAAATGAATAAATGTAAATGTACTATGAGAGAGATAAAAGTAGTAGACACAGAGTGTTTATTTTTTGTCTATATTGCTCATTTCATTCAGTGCTTTAACGTCTATAAATCCTGCAGAGATGTTATGTATGAGATTTGTAATGTAAATCACTGGATTTTACTTACTATTGTTATACAACTTAAAGGCAGTCATTTTTCCTGGTTTAAAAGACTGCATTCTACTGCAGACAATCTAAATGGAGAAACGTAATTTTAAAAATGATTGTCAACTTAACAACTTGTGTTCATAATTATGGTAATTTAGTAAATAACACTTAGATTCCTTTTAAATAATGTGAAAATAAAGTGTGTTTGTGTGTGTCATATTTTTGTTTGGATGTCTGTGTGTAATACACATGGCCATTCCATGTATAGTAACATTTGTGTCAGGAATGGATGGGATCCCGATTTAACATAACTATATATATTTTTATGACCTACCACAGAGTGTTAGAAAGATCACGTGTGCAACGTGTGTGGGGTGGAAAACACATGGCCGTACCATGTATGGTAACGTTTCTGTCACCAATGGATGTGATCCAGATTTAACATAACTATAAATATTTTTATGATCATGACCTTTGATCTAGATATAAAGAGTTAGAATGTGTATCTTTTTGACCTTTGACCTATACCTGTCAAAACTAAGGGTACATTATATACAAACTATTCCTCTCTCAGGAGGACTCGGGCCCAGAGAGCAGCACAGGAGCTGGTAGAGAAAAACAGTTTACAGATGATGATGAGGAGGAGGAAGAGGTCACCCTAGATCAGCCGACTACCTTTATGTTTTCCAAACAGCCACAACATAGTGTTGTGATGCAGGAGAACCAGACCGCAGCGCAGGAGCTACAGGAGGAGAACCCCTCACAGACATGGAGGAGGATGTGGTCGAACAGCCAGGATAATTTTACACCATAGAACAGTTAACCTGGTTCTTGGAGCAGATTTTAGGACAAGATGATGTCGTACTAACAAACTACTTTCCGGATAGAAAAAAATTCATAAAATCTGTGGAGCACACAACAACAGGTGAGAATCTGGGCGTGCTGTCACCAACGAGATGCTTCAGATTGGGGATATGGGCATCAGAGGCAGGGTTTAAGGAGGTGAATGAAGCAGGATAAGGTAACCCACCTACTTCAAACTTTTCAGAACAACCTGAAGAACTGTACACCACAGAACAGTTAAACTGTTTTCTAGACTTAACAAAAGCAAATCGTAACGTCTTGCTAACTAACTACTTCTCGGGCAGGGAAAAAATATAATTAAATCTGCACAACAAGCAATAAAAACTGAAAACCTGGGCGTGCTGTCACCACGGAGACGGTTCAGACTGAGAAAATGGACATCAGCCGCAAGAAAAGCTATAATATGAATAGCACTGTGGACATTTGCACACTATATGACTACAATGGACTTGTAGTAGAACTGAAAGGGTTGGGGTTTTCTGGGTTGAGGGTGGGGGTGGGGGGTCTGAGGGGGTTCTTCTCTCTTCTTCTTTTTAAAAAAATGAAAATAATTATTTTAAAAATGTAGATATGTAAATATACCAAAATTGAATACATTAAAGGTGTCTTAAAGTAAAAAAAAAAGTCTCTCTCGCTCTGTCTCTCTCTCTTGCTATCTCTCTCTCTCTCTCTCTCAGGATTGTGGGTAGTGGGAGGAGTCGAGAGTTTTGCGGCACACTTTTGAGAGTTTGTTACTTTTAATCAATTTCTTAGTTCTTTTTTAAGATTCATGTAAAAAAAAAAAAAAAAAGATTAATCTTAGACATAAAACTTCTTTGAGCGCCGACTTCGGTCGGAAAACTTTGACAAATGGGGTGAAGGGGAGATTTCTCACGCTTGACTCTGAGACATGGATTTAAATGTACACCTGATGACTCCGTATCTGTGGAAGATGTGCTGGTTGCAGTCAGTGAACAGGTCGGTGGTCAAATATCCAGTCAGCTTGTAGGATGAATAAAGCTGTTGTTGTTTTTCTCGCCGAGGTTCAGATGGTAGATGACCTGGTTAAATGCGGACTCGCGATTAATGACACGACCTGATTCCACTCGGTCTGAAAAATCCGGATATCAAGCACGTTGTGTCGTTTCGGCGATTTACGAACATGATTCTGAATCAACAACAGGATCCGCTCAGTCTGGCTGTAAAGCTGACTAATGAAGGCAAACATTACACAATCTTTTTTAGTTCGGATCATATGCTGTGTTTTTTGTGCGGAGAACTAGGACATGTCAGACCGTCTAATCTTCAAACAACTGAGCGACATGCCAGACAAAATAACCATAATAATAATAATAATAATAATAATAATAATAATAATAATAATAAACTTCATTTTATAAAGCGCCTTTAAAGCAGCTTCTCAAAGCGCTGTACATAAAATCACAGTCCACAGAAAAATAAAACAAATAAAGGTTAATAAGAATAAAAATAACAACATTAATACTAATAAAAATAATTATTAAACAATCGAAAAAGACATCAGCAGTCGAATGCAAGTTTAAAAAAGTGTGTCTTGAGAAGAGCTTTAAAAATGCCAAAAGTCTGGGCTTCCCTGAGTTCAGGAGGAAGAGAGATCCAAAGTGAAGGAGCATAGACAGAACCATCTCGTTCCTGATGTTAAAACAGCACCTAAAGGGAATCCTGATGCAGGAGATGTAGAAAATCATGATTACAACGAGGAGCGGGTAAGTCAGGCAAGTAGTGGAGAAACATTGACTCAGACAGTAAATGAACATGATAAACCATCAGAAAAAGAACAGACAGAAATAGAAAGTAATAAAGGAGATGGAGAAAGTGAAGCAGCTGTAGATATTTGTACTCAGATGTCCACCATGAGTTCAGAGTATGCTCACTCTGAGAATGACTCAGATGTTGATCTAGAGAGCATAGAGAGTTTTTCTGATATGGATGACGCTGAAGGAACAGAGTCTCTCAGCGCTAGACTGTACACATTAAAGCAAATTAATGACTTTCTAGATGAGACTAAAGGAGCTCGGAAACCACAAATTGAGACTTTTTTCCCTGATTTAAAGCGCTTTTTGGTGTCGTGTAAAATGGCGATGAATAAAGCAACTGATGAAGAGCTTAGCATTCAGAAGCTTTATCGCCTCAGGAAAATAATAACAAAGGTAAAAGTCATGATTAACCGTAAGGCGAAGAAGGTTTGAATATGTTGTAATGAAGAGAGGAGATAATGAGACCTGTGTTGCGATGTCATTCGTCATTTATTCAATAGTCAGCATCATGGCATCCTTAAACTTATGATCTTTGAACATTAATGGATGTCGTGGTGCTGAAAAATTATTCGCTTTGTTCGATTTTTTTAGTTGGAAAAAAGCAAGTGTAGTTTTTCTGCAAGAAACACACACACATATATGGACAATCAGGTGCAATGGCTCAGTGAGCCATGATTCAAACGTGAGTGCCGGAGTAGAAGTTCTTATTTCATCGGATTTACAAATTCAAGACAGTAGAGCTGAAGAAATTATACCTGGCAGAATGCAAATTATAGAATTTACACTTTGAGTTACCGCAATCTCTTATTAATATTTATGCTCCGAATGATGGGGCAGAAAGAGCTTCTTTTTTTAAAAAAGTAAAAGACGTTATTTCAAAAGTTTCGCAGAATAGAATAATAATTTTAGCTGGTGATTTTAATTGTACATTCGATTACACTATGGATCGGAATCATGTTGAACCTCATCCAAATTCGTCTGAGACTCAAAAAACCGTTGTTCAGTTTCATAGTCTTGTAGATGTATGGAGAGAAGCTTTCCCTGGCAGTAAACAATATACATGGGTGAAAATGAATTCTAATACAGTTTCCGGTGCACGACTCGATAGATTTTATGTTCAGATGAACGACAGAGGAAGATTTTCCAATAGTGATATTTCGCCAACACCATTTTCTGATCACCACTATATTGCAGTAACTATGACTATAACGCAGAGTAACACATATTATAAGATTCGGCTTTTAATAATAGATTATTGCAAGATAAAGTTTTCGTACAATTAGTTGCTCAGTTTTGGGGAGAGTGGAGAGAGAGAAAATCACAGTATAATACTTTAAGCCAGTGGTGGGATATTGGAAATGTACAGATCCGGCTCTTGTGCCAACAATACACAAGGAGTCACCTGACTGAACTAGGAAAAGGTTAAGTTTTTGGAACAGCAGATTCTGAAGCTAAGCAGCTCCATTAGTCATGGTGAAGAGACGGAAACTGCAAAAATGCTTGACGAGTACAACATTATTTTGAAAAATTTGTATGAAGAGATAAGTCGTAGTACATCCATACGGGGAAGATAACTTCAGTTAAACAGCATGGATTCTTCAACAACTTTCTTTTCTTCATTGGAAAAGAACATCAGAGAAAAAAGAATATAAATCATCTTAAATTGTTAAATGGGAAAGAAATAACAGAAAATACTTTTTTTTTTTTTTTTATGAAGAATTATATACTGTACAACCCTGTGACCTTGGAGCAATTAATCTGCTTTCAGATGGACTGCCGCATCTTGGACATGAAGATAAAGCAGAGCTGGAGAAACCTTTGTCCTTTCAGGAGTTAACGGAAGCTGTCCAGCAGCAATCTTCGGGAAAATCACCACGATTGGATGGCTTGACTTCTGAAATTTATAAAGCCTTCTGGTTCCTCATTGGTCAGGATTTATATGAGGTGTTTCTCGAAAGCTTTGAGTCAAATATCCTACCCCTCAGTTGTATAAGAGCTGTAGTGACTCTTTTACCCAAGAAAGGAGATCTTGGTTTATTGAAGACTGGCGACCGGTCTCTCTTTTAGGAACTGATTATAAAATATTGTCTAAAACTCTGACAAATCATCTTAAAAGATCTATAGCGTCCATCATCCATGAAGATCAGTCCTACTGTGTACCCTAGCGATCTATATTTCACAATCTTTTGTTGTGCGGGACATTGTGTACTTAACGGAACTGCATACATTAGATCTTGGTCTTGTGTGTTTGGACCAAGAAAAAGCCTTTGATAAATTTGACCATGAATACCTGTTCAAAATACTTGAAAGCTTTGGCTTTGGGAATCAGTTTATTTCATGGATAAGGCTTCTTTATAAAGATGTCTATAGTATGCTGAAAATAAATGAAATTTTGACCAGACCTTCTTCTGTAGGTAGAGGTGTGACACAAGGGTGTAGTTTGTCTGGTCTCTTGTACACGATTTCCATTGAGTCAATGTTGAGGATGCTGAGAGACAAGCTGCAAGGATTTACAGTTCCAACATCTCACCTTTCAAACACACCAGTGGTGAAACTCACCGCGTATACAGATGAAATCCCAGTGATCATTAGATCTGAAGATGATGTTAAACATCTTACCTCATGCCTCAACATCTTTTAGAGTGCTTCTTCCTTACGGATCAATTGGGGGAAAAACTGACACTTTATTGTTAGGCCATTGGTCACACCAAAATCCACCTCAGCTTCCACATCAGCGCCCTTGGAATAAAGAGGGGGTTAAGATACTGGGGCTGCTCTTTGGGACTGAACAGCACATGAACAAGAATTGGGAAGGACTTGTAGAAAAAGTGACAGGCAAGCTCCAGAGATGGAAGTGGATTCAAGCCCAGCTTTCCTACAGAGGCAGGGTGCTGGTGGTGAATAATCTAGCCACCTCAATGCTGTGGCATCGTCTAACCGTGTTGGACCCTCCGAAAGAGCTTTTGTCACAACTTCAAAAAGCCTTTGTAGACTTCTTTTGTGGTGGTCATCATTGGCTTCCCCCTTGGGGTACTGTGTCTCGCTACAATTGATAGCGGTCAGGGATTAATTCATTTAGCCTCTAAGGTGAAATCCATGAGGTTGCAGACCGCCCAAAAACTGCTTTACTCGTCGGACTCTCTACCATGGATTAGCTTTGGCCTTGCCATTCTACGTGGAAAAAACAAGATGGATTTTGATAAAGAAATGTTTCTGATTTCGGGAAATGTGGTAAAAGACATGTTTAAGATAAGGTTTTATGGATCGGTTCTTGAAGCTTGGGGTTACTTTAAGTCGGAGCGGAAAGAACATTTTGGTTTTGATGAACCACTTCTGCACAGTCCTTGGTTTTCTAAAAAAATGCACTATATCCAACACCGAAATTTCTAACTTTGTTTTAGCTGGGATAACTAAAGTTGGAAACCTGTTTGACTTGTCGAATAGAGAATGTTTTTCAGTACGGAATCTAACTAGAAAAATTACTGGTAGATCAGAGAGAATAGTCGGGAACATATTAAAGGATTTGAAAACATCTTTTCCTGCATGTTTGTGGGATAATATATAACCAAGTTTATGTCCGGCGGTAACACAAAGGTCTTTTTTTCCAGAAGTGTACATAACTCCACAGGTAGCTCAAATTAACAATGGAGACAATGTAAACATGTTGTTATCCTTTAAAGGCTTGCAAAGTCTTCCGTTTTCCATGGTGAACAAACAAAATGCATATATTTCCTGTGTAAAGTCCGACTTTGTCAGACATCTAAGGGGGAGGAGGCATACAAAATGAGGACTCATTTCTTGAAGTCGGGAGATAATGAACCTTCATGGCGGTTATTGTATAAGAACCCTCTACCAAAAAAAGTCTGGTGACTTACAGTGGCAGATTTTACATTGTGCATTACCAACAAAAGTGTTTTTGTTTAAATGTAAATATGCATCGTCTCCACTGTGTACTTTGTGTGATGAACTTGATACTGTGTTTCATGTCTTTTGTGAATGTTGTAAATTATCTCCGCTCTTTAATCTATTGTATACAATGTTTCGTAGTTTGGGGATCATTTTCTTGAAAACAGGGTTTATTTATGGGGGTAGATATTCTCGCCACAGGCAGGAAATCTGTACCTATTCGAATTTTTTGGTCGGTCAAGCAAAATTAGCCATTTGGAAGGCTGACAAAATGGGATCAGAAGGGAAAGAAGTAAACATGGTTAAATTATTTAAGGCCTTGGTTGAGTCTAGGATTAGATTAAAGTATGAATTTTACCAAATGAATGGTGATCTTCCGATGTTTGAGAAGAAATGGTGTGTAAACAAAGGGGTGACTTATAAGAGGCGAGAATCTCTTTTTCAATTGGTAATGGTTGTTAAAACAATGTGTTCTGTATGTTAAGGTTTTTTAATTGTAGAATAAATTATATTTTAAAAGTCAAAGTCTCTCTCTCTCTCTCCCCCTGCAGATGTGTTGTTATCTCTAGCATCCCTGCTGGTGCCTCTGCAAATTACACCTGCAACATGAGGGGTCGTTATGTGAACATCATCATTCCCAATGTTATCCAGGCTCTCACGCTCTGTGAAGTGGAAGTCTATGGGGTTCCAGGTTACACTTTTATATCCAGTTCACAATTTCATATACATTTGAAGTCAAATTAAGTTTTACAACAGCTGCTAAATATCAACATTGCTAATTTTTTTTAGTGCCTGTTACTAAGAGGGCATTTCTGAGATTGAAGTTTAACATCAGTGAGTATCTTATGAACCCTACTGTGAGGGACAAAATTATTCAAAAGGTTTGTGTTCATGACATGTATGGTAGATTCATAAATAAATAATACTAATTTTTCATCATAGACGATATCTGCCAATGCCCAGCCTTCAGTGCGTCAGATCTGTTGGACTACAGAACCAGAGGTGGAAAATGAAACTTAAAAAACGGTAGGAAATATCAGTACTACTACTGCAATAATAATAATAATAATAATAATAATAATAATAATAATAATAATACAACTACTTCTACTGCTAATAATAATAGTAATATAGTGATAAGAGGCAATCTGTCCAAACACTCCCTGCATATAGCACTCCCAGTGGCCAGTTCTTGTCAAGATTCATAGAACAATAAAGAGACCATATGTGAACATACTTATGCATATCACATTTTGTGATGATGGCTCAATGCTAGTTGTGTAACCTACCTGCTGAAAGCCGACTGGCAGAAGGCAGACATTTCTGAAGTAATTCAGTTACAGATTAGCAGAAAGCGCACAGCAAATTCTGCTCAATTGGCATTTTGGTTCCTGAGAAACAGCTATTTGAACTTAACGCTGACCCTTATAAACATGAACAGCACGCCCCAGGTAGCCAATTTGAGCGAGATTCCATTGGATACTAGGAGGTCCATCCCTGAACTTTCTATTCAAGTTTTGTGGCAATAACCCAATGGGAAACTTTTCAATTATCTGATATCTGATTGGCCAATGACAGGCATGTTTTTTTTCAGTAATTAAGTCATCATGAGAATCTATTATAGATTAGCACATACGGTATATCTACCGTATCAAATTTCAAATTTCAAAATTTACAGTTCCTCATAAACAGCTATCTGATCTTAGCTCTGTTCCATTTGTATGACCAAATTTGGCACATAGCAAAAAATGCTAAACTAACTTTTGCCAACTAGTGCTAGGATGTTTGGCCTAGCTTCAGAAATTTGGTGACAGTCCTCATTAATTAATTTTTGGTGTGATGCTCAATAATTATCAAAAACATGTTGACATTTGTAAACAGCAACATCTCACTTTCCTGGGTAATGGGAGGAAGTACTACAACCCCAATTCCAAAAAAGTTGGGACGTTGTGAAAAATGTAAATAAAAACAGAATGCAATGATTTGCAATCTCATAAACCCATATGTTATTCACGGTAGAACATAAAAAACAAATCAAATGTGTAAACTGAGGAAATGTAGCATTTAAAGGAAAAAAAATAGGTAACTTTGAATTTATGGGCGCAACACGTCTCAAAATAATTTGGACGGGGCAACAGAAGGCTGGAACAGTAAGTGTTACTAAAAAGAAACAGCTGGAGGAACATTGTGCTACTAATTATGTTAACTGGCAACAGGTCAGTAACATGATTGGGTATAAAAAGAGTATCTTAGAGAGTCAGAGTCTTTCAGAAGTAAAGATGGGCCTCTGTACACCAATCTGCGAAAAACTACATCTACAATTTGTGGAACAATTTCAGAATAATGCTCCTCGATGTAAAATTGTGAAGGCTATGAATATCTCATCATCTACAGCACATCATATCATGAAAAAATTCAGAATCTGGAGAAATCTGTGGCCCGAGTCTCTTTCCATAAATCTTAAATAAACACCTCCTTATAGATAGCTTCACCATATCAACGACTAAAAGTTTTTATTAAAGTAGTATAGCACAAATCTGTTTATTATTAGACTTTGATTATGTGGAATGTTTGCCAGAGAAGTCTCTGTGAATGATTTGCTATCATAGAAAGGATAACTTATTACAATGAGCACGTTAATATAAACCTGAGATATGAATTGCAGCCTTCAGACCTTCTGACCTATCAGATTCCAGAGTGCAACAGCAGTGTGATATAATTTGTATTAAATACACTAAAATGTCTATTGATAGTTCCAAAAAGGGGGAAACTTTGGGTACCAAGGTTATAAGTTATAAACTAGGGAACATTGAGTGAGAGAGAGAGAGAGAGAGAGAGAGAGAGAGAGAGAGAGAGAGAGAGAGAGAGTGAGTCGGCATGTGGTCTGCGCCTCTGTAGCACCGCTGTTCTACAGTAAGTGCTGAGGGGGAGACCTGAATATCGGGCTGCCAGATAGCTTCATTTCAACTATAACTATTAACTGGATGGGGTGGGGTTAATATTTGACTAGTGCATGAATTACACCTAATATGTCTAGGTCACTAGTTACTATTAGCTATAATTTAATCAAAAAAGAGAACCTAGTATGTTTATTAGAAACCAACCAAAATTACTCCAATAGTGAGACATGTAAAAGTCCCTGAAGTTACAAAGGAACCCAGGGTAACTTCTAAGCAAACAAAGGCCTCTCTCACATTGGCTAATGTTAATGTTCATGAGTTCACCATCGGGAGAACACTGAACAACAATGGAGTGAATTACAGTGTTACAAGGAGAAAGCCACTGCTCTCCAAAAAGAACATCGCGGTCCATCTGCAGTTTGCTAATGATTACATGGAAAAGTCTTTTGGAAAAATGTTTTGTGTGGAAAAATATAACCTTTTGGTTTAAATAAGAAGTGTTATGTTTGGAGAAAGCAAACACTACATTCCAGCATAAGAACCTTACTTATAAGAACCTTTCAATAATTGATGGAACAATGAATTCTGAATTATAACAGTGAATTCTAAAGGAAAGTTTCAGGACATCTGTCTGTGAACTGAATCTCAAGAGAAAGTGGGTAATGCAGCAGGCCAACAACCCTAAGCACAAAAAGCACATAAGGGTCTACCAAAGTATGGTTAAAAGAGAATAAAATTCATGTTTCAGAATTTGCCAAGTCAATGTCCTGACCTTAATCCAATAGAAATGTTGTGGAAGGACCTCAAGCAAGCAGTTCATGTCAGGAAAATCACCAGCATTCCAGAGCTGAAGCTGTTCTGTTCTGAGAAACGAGCTAAAATTCTTACAAGCCGATGTGCAGGACTGATCAGCAGTAAAAACAGGGAAAATGTTTAGTTTCAGTTATTTCTGACCAAGGGGTTCACACCATATGCTGAAAGCAAAGGTTCACATAGGATCACATAATAGGAAGAAAACATTCTACACACCGTTATACCACCAGCAGCAGTCTGGACTGTTGACACAAGGCAGGTTCATGCTGCTGATGCCAATGTCTGACCCTATAATCTACATGTCACAACAGAAATCAAGATTCATCAAATCAGGCAATGTTTTTCCATGCTTCAACTGTCCAGTTCCAGTGAGTCCACGCCCACTCTAGCCTCAGGTTCCTGTTCTTGGCTCACAGACAGGAGTGGAATTAATATGGTTGTAGCTTATCCACCTCATTTGGTTAGACGTATTGTATGTTGCAAGAGGGTTTTCTGCTCTCCACACTTGTAAAGAATTATCATTACCATAGCCTTTCTGTCAGCTCGAACCAGTCTGTCCATTCTCCTCTGTCCTCTTTCATCAACAAGGTGTTTGTTTTTCTCCACCATTCTGTGTAAACTCAAGAGATTGCTGTCTGTGAAAATCCCAGATCAGCCTCTAAAATTCTCAAACCAGCTCGTCTGGCACCAACATTCATACCATCATCACTGAGATCACTGAGATTCTGATGTTTGGTGTGAACATTAACTGAAGCTTACTGAAATACTTACCTGTATCTGCATGATTTTATGCATTGCGCAGCTGCCACACGAATTAGTTAAGTTCTTTTTCAAACACATCCTGCAGAAGCAAATAAGATCGGCACTCCAGCTGCTTTGAGTAGCCTAATGCAAAATGTATTCAAAATACTATTTTTCCTAAAACAGATCATTAAGAACTCCAAAACACCTGAAAGTGGATTCAAGGCACTGTATACAGTGTTACCACCACTGAAATCACCGTTTAATTACATATGCTTCAACAGTTAAAATATATCATAAATAAAAAAATACATTATTATTATTATTATTATTATTATTATTATTATTATTATTATTATTAATAATAATAATAATAATAATAATAATAATATGTGTAATTTATATAGCTCCTTACTCATAACCAGTGTCGTTTTACAATTACAATGTTTCAACAAAACATGGAACATGCGGTAGACTAGATTTGAGAAAAAATATGATTTATAGTTTACAAAGAAATATTACATTTCTCATCAAAACACGATTTCACTGCTTATGCTAAGCTTAATTTACACAAGTTTCTAATTACAAGATTGAATTATATAACGTGAGCATGATCAATTCATGTAGTATTAATGTAAACCCATTACATTATGAAATCTTGTGGGGATGTTGGCACTGACAGGTACTATAACTATAGTATTTAAATTAACATGATTCAAAGGTGTGTGATAGAATAGCACAGTGTTTTAATAAATTCAATGCTAATGAATATTAGGTGCTGTTATTAATTAATATTATCCTGGTGTCTACTATTTTTTTTTTAGAACAGTTTCATATTGAAATACAATGAATCTGCACATTTTAACAGTTCAAATGGAGAAGTTATTAATGTTTTGTCACAGTAATGATTCTGTGTCTCATTGCCAAAAATGAAAACCTCTTAACTCTGAAAGTCAATTAAACAATGTTTGAAGGAGAATCTATAATAAATGCATCATCAGATGACTAAAGGGAATGCTGGATGATCCGTCACATCAGTTTTAGCCTGACATTTTTGCTTTTGCGTCACACATTTGTACAACAGTTTTTATGAATCAGACATTGATTCATAAATCAGTTATCTCGCTGGATAAAACCTATACCTATATTATATATGTATATATTTATGTATGTATAAAATGTAAATGGAAGCTTTTTGCTTCACGTTTTTTTAAACTTTGCTGTAGACTGTCGTTTGAGTCAAACTTACTTGCATTTGAAGAACACAAAGTGCATTTGCCTTTTAAATAAACTAAATAACCATTTAGTGATACACCAAGTGGACAGCTCAGAGTTTAAAGGGTCAAAGAGAGGACTTTCTGATCTATGTCGAAGAAGATAAGAAATTCTGATTTCAAGTATCAAACAGATTTCAAGTATTTAAAAAAAATCTCATTTTACAGTACACTATGATTGATTTAATATCACTTGTAAATTGTCATCATTTAAAAAGACAATACCTTTTATAGATTAAAAACACAACCTATCAAATGTTCCTATAATGTATATATTTTTGCGCAGGGATATGCATTTTCTCATTGCAGTCGATTCTGACCCATCAGCAAGGTAAGAATACAGTATAGTAGAATACAGAAATACACACACACACACACACACACACACACACACACACACACACACACACACACACACACACACACACACACACACACACACAATGTCTGAGACCACATTGAAAATCTGGATTTTTTTCTCTTACATTTTGAAATAAATAGGTTTTAGAATTTATTAATATTTAAAACAAAGAAAGTAAATGTTTAATATTTTGTATATATATATATATATATATATATATATATATATATATATATATATATATATATATATATATTTAAATTCTGCAACTGTAAACATTAAGAAACGCTGAATCTCTTGTAAATATTTTAAAGATTCTACTTTTTTTTTTTTTTACTGAAGTTGTAGTCAATAATACAATTTCGAATGAAAATTCTAAAATTAAATAATAAAAAAATGCAAAATAGAAACATTTTCCACTAGTGCTCTCAGACTTTTGGCCCCGACTGTGTGTGTGTGTGTGTGTCTGTGTCTGTGTGTACGTAAACAAACTATTAATGAAAATAAAATTTTGTGTAAGATAAATTAATGAATAAATATGTTCTCTTCTCCCCTCCAGTCGATGTGGCCTTAGGAGGAATAGCAGTACAATCTTCTTTACACTAACAATTATCCTGCTTACTTTGCTATCGATGACAACAGAGCATCTAACATGAATTTCAACTCGTGTGATTACGGCTGCTCCTAACGCCATACAGACTTCATATGAATCCATAATGAACTTTTTCACACTATCTGTTGTTACCCAGATGAGGACGGGTTCCCTTCTGAGTCGGTTCCTCTCAAGGTTTCTTCCTCTTAAAACATCTTAGGGAGTTTTTCCTCGCCACCGTCGCCACTCAGTGGCTTGCTCAGTTGGGATAAATTCGCACCTTTAATATCTGTATACCATGTTGATATTTCTGTAAAGCTGCTTTGAGACAATGTCTATTGTAAAAAGCGCTATACAAATAAAATTGAATTGAATTGAACTTATGTTTATATCCAAAATGCTCCACTGTGTGTAAGGGGCAGGGGAAACTGGTGCAAGCTGTTCAAAAGGTTTAGTTTAATTTAAGTTTGTCATTATATGCTGTATCTGCGCGCTTGCAGTGTAAATTCTGTCGGAAGTGACATGTTAGTAACGAGGACACCTTGCTGGTCACGCGCGGTGTAGACGCGCTGATACAGAGTGTAGCGCGAGTAAGATCTGTAATGTCTAATTCAAACATTATGATCAAAAGTAAAATAATGTCTAAAGACACCGAGATACAGAAACCACAAGGTGCAGTGAAAGTGAGTTTTTATTATTCATTTAGGACTATATATATATATATATATATATATATATATATATATATAGTATTTATGCATAATTTTTTTTTATAAATGCACAAAAAGCACCGAATTAAACTATAGTCCTAAATTAATAATATATATTCTGGTGTGTGTGTGTGTGTGTGTGTGTGTGTGTGTGTGTGTGTGTGTGTGTGTGTGTGTGTGTGTGTGTGTGTTGGGTTCTTTTCTGTTTTGTACAAACAGTTGTGTAAAGTTTTACTGTGAAGTTTATATTTGTTACACTCAGTTTGTGGACTTTATATTAAATAAACAAAAACAAATGGTACTGAAAGTTCGCTCCACCCCATACAATTAATCAAAAAAATAATTGGCCAACTAATAGTAATAATAATAATAATAATAATAATAATAATAATAATAATAATGCTGTTAAACAGTTCAGAAGCTCCGTGTATTGTCCTTGATACGTGAAAACTAGACAATGCACAGTAATAACACTGATGAGTTGCGTTATTATTATTATTATTATTATTATTATTAATAAGCTCATAGCAACACTGATGAAATACACATACAGTACAAAAAACCACACACACAAATAGAGAATGTGTTTAGCATTTTGTTTTTACATCTGCACATAATTTAGTCTGCACATCGTTTAGCAGCTGATTTAGAATTAAAAATGTCATTTATAAGTCTACATAATGAGTCTTTATTGGTCACATATGCAGTAGAGCACAGTGAAATTGTTTTCTTCACATACCCCGACATGTCAGGAAGCTGGGGTCAGAGCACAGGGTCATGATATGGTGACCTGACCTTCTGATCAGTAAACCAGAGCCTTAACCACTAAGCCACCTCTGGCCCAGTGGTGAGAGAAACATGAATGTTCATAGCATCTATTACTTCTTACCCCACTATTTGCCAAATAATACAAATATAGACTTCTAAACACCGCTATTAAAAGCTTAATAAGAGAATGCTGCAATTTTTGGGAAATTGCCGTTCCCGAGTTTGGCCACACGAGGGCAGTCATGTTCCATCCAGCACAACACACGACGCCTAAAACAGAAGGTAGGTTGTAGGTATTTTACTATTACTACTACTACTTCTAATAATGACCTCAATCGAAGTAATTAAATACGTAATGAAAATTGTTGTCTATATAGCTGACCTCATTTTTCTACACAGTGAGTTAAAGGCGCACAACTATCAGAATCCCAGTTCATAATTGTGTTTGATTGGCCAAGTAGAATAAAGTGTGCGAGGAGTCCGACTCTTTTTGAGCTTATTGGACATTACGCATTGCTGTAATTATCTCATTGGCACTACTTAATTGCTCATAGTTTATTTGACGAATGCAACTGCTGCGACATATTTTGCCAATCTTAAGCTCAGCCGTCATTCTGGAGGCGCAGTTTTGGTTGATGCATGACATTTAGGTTCAAACACAGTGTGTACATCGACTGTAACACAGATAGTGAAAATGGAAATGTGAAAAGAGAAGGCCAGTGATTAGAGAGAGAGAGAGAGAGAGAATGGGGAAGAAGAAGACGTTAGCAGGTGAAAAGCAGTGCCTAGTGTTTGTTTTAGAAAAAGAGAGCTATTGTGTGACCGTTGGCGTTAGGCCCGCCTCCTCGCCTGTTCTCAACTAGGTCCTGTCGAGTGTGGATAAATAGGTGGGCGCTGCGCGAGAAGTTTTATTGAGTGACTTGACTTCGGGAGCAGCATCATGTCTGGAAGAGGCACCTGAGAGATACAACTTGGTTAGTCGCTGTAAGAAGGCTCCCAGTAAGAGCGGTTGTAAAATGGAGCTGTTTTGTAAAAACCAGTAAATGCCCGATGCCTAATTGTAATGAAGAGGAAACACTCGAACATTTCCTGTTAGAGTGTTATCGCGCTAAAGAAACATGGGCTAAATTAAAAATCATACCCATATGCAAAATAAATAACCAACCTTTCTAATGTTGATAAAAATAGAAAGCCGTGCACTTCATTTACACACATACATATATACAAACATTATTATTACTGTTCCTTCTCTCTCTCTGTACCACGTTCTAATACTTAAACTGCCCAAGAAAGAAAATTTGCTGTTTTGTGAGACGAGGAAGTGAAAAAATTATACACATGTATGTATATATATATATATATATATATATATATATATATATATATATATATATATATATAGAGAGAGAGAGAGAGAGAGAGAGAGAGAGAGAGATCTATATATATATAGAGAGAGAGAGAGAGAGAGAAAGAAAGAAACGCGGAAGTAAGTTTCTACTAAAACCGTCTTGTAACTCATTTTAAACACGTTATAATATTTAATACTGTGCATATAAATGTATTTAAAAAAAGTGTGCAAAAAACCAAAAATAAATTCTCTTTTTATGTACACAGATAGTTCTTATCACTTTTACTACTTGTGTAGAGCGTTTGATACCTTATGCTTGAAAAAACAGAAAAAACTTTTGACTTCCCCACTTTTCTCACTCGTATATATGCATGCATGCGTGCGTATGAGAAAGAGAAATATAGAAGTTTCTACTAAAATCATCTTCTAAATTGTTTTAATCAAACAAGTTACAATATTTAATATATATGTATCTAATATTGTATACTGTACGATATAATATATAATACAATATTTAATATATACGGAGTTATATATATCTATATATATATATCTATATATATATATATATATATATATATATATATATATAAAGAGAGAGAGAGAATTATTACAAAAAAATACAAATTGATCTACCACTTATGCTACTGCTGTACAGCGTTTGATGCCTTATGCTTCGCGAAAGAAAAAGCCCCCCCCCCACGGAAGAGCTCTTTTTCTAGACATGTGGGTGGCTCTTAAAAGAGCCGTTGTGTTCGCGTCGTTCGGTGTTAGAGCGTTTAACCGCCGAAACCGTACAGGGTGCGTCCCTGGCGTTTCAGGGCGTACACCACATCCATGGCGGTCACGGTCTTTCTCTTGGCATGCTCGGTGTAGGTGACGGCGTCGCGGATCACGTTCTCCAGAAACACTTTCAGCACACCGCGAGTCTCTTCATAGATCAGACCAGAAATACGCTTTACACCACCACGGCGAGCCAAACGGCGAATAGCCGGCTTCGTGATCCCCTGGATGTTATCGCGAAGTACCTTGCGGTGACGCTTAGCGCCTCCTTTGCCGAGTCCTTTACCACCCTTTCTTTTTTTTTTTTTTTTTAATGAGTTTTATTGAAATTATACAAAATTCACAATCTTACACAAGTCATATTCAGAAAGAAAGGGAGAGAAAAAACTTACATAGTCAAAGTACAATTACACGCAAATAGAGTCCCACACTGAAGAGTCTTTAAACCAAGATGTGCTGCTTTTTAGTCTTCTTAGCTCTTTTTGAATGTCCTTGAATACAACATCACTGGATATAAACGTTTGATTTATAGTCATTTTGGCTCTTGTTTTCCAGAGTTTAGATTTAGTCAAACATATTATGAACCAAATGAAGTCATGCTGAGTCTTACTACAATTTTCTTTAAAAATGCCATAGAAAATTGAGTTCATATTTATTTCTATATTGAGACCAATGATTTTTAATTTAGCCCATGTTTCTTTAGCGCGATAACACTCTAACAGGAAATGTTCGAGTGTTTCCCCTTCATTACAATTAGGCATCGGGCATTTACTGGTTTTTACAAAACAGCTCCATTTCACAACCGCTCTTACTGGGAGCCTTCTTACAGCGACTAACCAAGTTGTATCTCTCAGGTGCCTCTTCCAGACATGATGCTGCTCCCGAAGTCAAGTCACTCAATAAAACTTCTCGCGCAGCGCCCACCTATTTATCCACACTCGACAGGACCTAGTTGAGAACAGGCGAGGAGGCGGGCCTAACGCCAACGGTCACACAATAGCTCTCTTTTTCTAAAACAAACACTAGGCACTGCTTTTCACCTGCTAACGTCTTCTTCTTCCCCATTCTCTCTCTCTCTCTCTCTCTCTCTCTAATCACTGGCCTTCTCTTTTCACATTTCCATTTTCACTATCTGTGTTACAGTCGATGTACACACTGTGTTTGAACCTAAATGTCATGCATCAACCAAAACTGCGCCTCCAGAATGACGGCTGAGCTTAAGATTGGCAAAATATGTCGCAGCAGTTGCATTCGTCAAATAAACTATGAGCAATTAAGTAGTGCCAATGAGATAATTACAGCAATGCGTAATGTCCAATAAGCTCAAAAAGAGTCGGACTCCTCGCACACTTTATTCTACTTGGCCAATCAAACACAATTATGAACTGGGATTCTGATAGTTGTGCGCCTTTAACTCACTGTGTAGAAAAATGAGGTCAGCTATATAGACAACAATTTTCATTACGTATTTAATTACTTCGATTGAGGTCATTATTAGAAGTAGTAGTAGTAATAGTAAAATACCTACAACCTACCTTCTGTTTTAGGCGTCGTGTGTTGTGCTGGATGGAACATGACTGCCCTCGTGTGGCCAAACTCGGGAACGGCAATTTCCCAAAAATTGCAGCATTCTCTTATTAAGCTTTTAATAGCGGTGTTTAGAAGTCTATATTTGTATTATTTGGCAAATAGTGGGGTAAGAAGTAATAGATGCTATGAACATTCATGTTTCTCTCACCACTGGGCCAGAGGTGGCTTAGTGGTTAAGGCTCTGGTTTACTGATCAGAAGGTCAGGTCACCATATCATGACCCTGTGCTCTGACCCCAGCTTCCTGACATGTCGGGGTATGTGAAGAAAACAATTTCACTGTGCTCTACTGCATATGTGACCAATAAAGACTCATTATGTAGACTTATAAATGACATTTTTAATTCTAAATCAGCTGCTAAACGATGTGCAGACTAAATTATGTGCAGATGTAAAAACAAAATGCTAAACACATTCTCTATTTGTGTGTGTGGTTTTTTGTACTGTATGTGTATTTCATCAGTGTTGCTATGAGCTTATTAATAATAATAATAATAATAATAATAATAATAATAACGCAACTCATCAGTGTTATTACTGTGCATTGTCTAGTTTTCACGTATCAAGGACAATACACGGAGCTTCTGAACTGTTTAACAGCATTATTATTATTATTATTATTATTATTATTATTATTATTATTATTATTACTATTAGTTGGCCAATTATTTTTTTGATTAATTGTATGGGGTGGAGCGAACTTTCAGTACCATTTGTTTTTGTTTATTTAATATAAAGTCCACAAACTGAGTGTAACAAATATAAACTTCACAGTAAAACTTTACACAACTGTTTGTACAAAACAGAAAAGAACCCAACACACACACACACACACACACACACACACACACACACACACACACACACACACACACACACACACACACACACCAGAATATATATTATTAATTTAGGACTATAGTTTAATTCGGTGCTTTTTGTGCATTTATAAAAAAAAATTATGCATAAATACTATATATATATATATATATATATATATATATATATATATATATATATATATATATATATATATATAGTCCTAAATGAATAATAAAAACTCACTTTCACTGCACCTTGTGGTTTCTGTATCTCGGTGTCTTTAGACATTATTTTACTTTTGATCATAATGTTTGAATTAGACATTACAGATCTTACTCGCGCTACACTCTGTATCAGCGCGTCTACACCGCGCGTGACCAGCAAGGTGTCCTCGTTACTAACATGTCACTTCCGACAGAATTTACACTGCAAGCGCGCAGATACAGCATATAATGACAAACTTAAATTAAACTAAACCTTTTGAACAGCTTGCACCAGTTTCCCCTGCCCCTTACACACAGTGGAGCATTTTGGATATAAACATAAGTTCAATTCAATTCAATTTTATTTGTATAGCGCTTTTTACAATAGACATTGTCTCAAAGCAGCTTTACAGAAATATCAACATGGTATACAGATATTAAAGGTGCGAATTTATCCCAACTGAGCAAGCCACTGAGTGGCGACGGTGGCGAGGAAAAACTCCCTAAGATGTTTTAAGAGGAAGAAACCTTGAGAGGAACCCGACTCAGAAGGGAACCCATCCTCATCTGGGTAACAACAGATAGTGTGAAAAAGTTCATTATGGATTCATATGAAGTCTGTATGGCGTTAGGAGCAGCCGTAATCACACGAGTTGAAATTCATGTTAGATGCTCTGTTGTCATCGATAGCAAAGTAAGCAGGATAATTGTTAGTGTAAAGAAGATTGTACTGCTATTCCTCCTAAGGCCACATCGACTGGAGGGGAGAAGAGAACATATTTATTCATTAATTTATCTTACACAAAATTTTATTTTCATTAATAGTTTGTTTACGTACACACAGACACAGACACACACACACATGCACACGCACACGCACACACACACACACACACACACACACACACACACAGTCGGGGCCAAAAGTCTGAGAGCACTAGTGGAAAATGTTTCTATTTTGCATTTTTTTATTATTTAATTTTAGAATTTTCATTCGAAATTGTATTATTGACTACAACTTCAGTAAAAAAAAAAAAAAAGTAGAATCTTTAAAATATTTACAAGAGATTCAGCGTTTCTTAATGTTTACAGTTGCAGAATTTAAATATATATATATATATATATATATATATATATATATATATATATATATATACAAAATATTAAACATTTACTTTCTTTGTTTTAAATATTAATAAATTCTAAAACCTATTTATTTCAAAATGTAAGAGAAAAAAATCCAGATTTTCAATGTGGTCTCAGACATTGTGTGTGTGTGTGTGTGTGTGTGTGTGTGTGTGTGTGTGTGTGTGTGTGTGTGTGTGTGTGTGTGTGTATTTCTGTATTCTACTATACTGTATTCTTACCTTGCTGATGGGTCAGAATCGACTGCAATGAGAAAATGCATATCCCTGCGCAAAAATATATACATTATAGGAACATTTGATAGGTTGTGTTTTTAATCTATAAAAGGTATTGTCTTTTTAAATGATGACAATTTACAAGTGATATTAAATCAATCATAGTGTACTGTAAAATGAGATTTTTTTTAAATACTTGAAATCTGTTTGATACTTGAAATCAGAATTTCTTATCTTCTTCGACATAGATCAGAAAGTCCTCTCTTTGACCCTTTAAACTCTGAGCTGTCCACTTGGTGTATCACTAAATGGTTATTTAGTGTATTTAAAAGGCAAATGCACTTTGTGTTCTTCAAATGCAAGTAAGTTTGACTCAAACGACAGTCTACAGCAAAGTTTAAAAAAACATGAAGCAAAAAGCTTCCATTTACATTTTATACATACATAAATATATACATATATAATATAGGTATAGGTTTTATCCAGCGAGATAACTGATTTATGAATCAATGTCTGATTCATAAAAACTGTTGTACAAATGTGTGACGCAAAAGCAAAAATGTCAGGCTAAAACTGATGTGACGGATCATCCAGCATTCCCTTTAGTCATCTGATGATGCATTTATTATAGATTCTCCTTCAAACATTGTTTAATTGACTTTCAGAGTTAAGAGGTTTTCATTTTTGGCAATGAGACACAGAATCATTACTGTGACAAAACATTAATAACTTCTCCATTTGAACTGTTAAAATGTGCAGATTCATTGTATTTCAATATGAAACTGTTCTAAAAAAAAAATAGTAGACACCAGGATAATATTAATTAATAACAGCACCTAATATTCATTAGCATTGAATTTATTAAAACACTGTGCTATTCTATCACACACCTTTGAATCATGTTAATTTAAATACTATAGTTATAGTACCTGTCAGTGCCAACATCCCCACAAGATTTCATAATGTAATGGGTTTACATTAATACTACATGAATTGATCATGCTCACGTTATATAATTCAATCTTGTAATTAGAAACTTGTGTAAATTAAGCTTAGCATAAGCAGTGAAATCGTGTTTTGATGAGAAATGTAATATTTCTTTGTAAACTATAAATCATATTTTTTCTCAAATCTAGTCTACCGCATGTTCCATGTTTTGTTGAAACATTGTAATTGTAAAACGACACTGGTTATGAGTAAGGAGCTATATAAATTACACATATTATTATTATTATTATTATTATTATTATTATTATTAATAATAATAATAATAATAATAATAATAATAATAATAATAATGTATTTTTTTATTTATGATATATTTTAACTGTTGAAGCATATGTAATTAAACGGTGATTTCAGTGGTGGTAACACTGTATACAGTGCCTTGAATCCACTTTCAGGTGTTTTGGAGTTCTTAATGATCTGTTTTAGGAAAAATAGTATTTTGAATACATTTTGCATTAGGCTACTCAAAGCAGCTGGAGTGCCGATCTTATTTGCTTCTGCAGGATGTGTTTGAAAAAGAACTTAACTAATTCGTGTGGCAGCTGCGCAATGCATAAAATCATGCAGATACAGGTAAGTATTTCAGTAAGCTTCAGTTAATGTTCACACCAAACATCAGAATCTCAGTGATCTCAGTGATGATGGTATGAATGTTGGTGCCAGACGAGCTGGTTTGAGAATTTTAGAGGCTGATCTGGGATTTTCACAGACAGCAATCTCTTGAGTTTACACAGAATGGTGGAGAAAAACAAACACCTTGTTGATGACAGAGGACAGAGGAGAATGGACAGACTGGTTCGAGCTGACAGAAAGGCTATGGTAATGATAATTCTTTACAAGTGTGGAGAGCAGAAAACCCTCTTGCAACATACAATACGTCTAACCAAATGAGGTGGATAAGCTACAACCATATTAATTCCACTCCTGTCTGTGAGCCAAGAACAGGAACCTGAGGCTAGAGTGGGCGTGGACTCACTGGAACTGGACAGTTGAAGCATGGAAAAACATTGCCTGATTTGATGAATCTTGATTTCTGTTGTGACATGTAGATGATAGGGTCAGACATTGGCATCAGCAGCATGAACCTGCCTTGTGTCAACAGTCCAGACTGCTGCTGGTGGTATAACGGTGTGTAGAATGTTTTCTTTCTATTATGTGATCCTATGTGAACCTTTGCTTTCAGCATATGGTGTGAACCCCTTGGTCAGAAATAACTGAAACTAAACATTTTCCCTGTTTTTACTGCTGATCAGTCCTGCACATCGGCTTGTAAGAATTTTAGCTCGTTTCTCAGAACAGAACAGCTTCAACTCTGGAATGCTGGTGATTTTCCTGACATGAACTGCTTGCTTGAGGTCCTTCCACAACATTTCTATTGGATTAAGGTCAGGACATTGACTTGGCAAATTGTGAAACATGAATTTTATTCTCTTTTAACCATACTTTGGTAGACCCTTATGTGCTTTTTGTGCTTAGGGTTGTTGGCCTGCTGCATGACCCACTTTCTCTTGAGATTCAGTTCACAGACAGATGTCCTGAAACTTTCCTTTAGAATTCACTGTTATAATTCAGAATTCATTGTTCCATCCATTATTGAAAGGTTCTTATAAGTAAGGTTCTTATGCTGGAATGTAGTGTTTGCTTTCTCCAAACATAACACTTCTTATTTAAACCAAAAGGTTATATTTTTCCACACAAAACATTTTTCCAAAAGACTTTTCCACGTAATCATTAGCAAACTGCAGATGGACCGCGATGTTCTTTTTGGAGAGCAGTGGTTTTCTCCTTGTAATACTGTAATTCACTCCATTGTTGTTCAGTGTTCTCCTGATGGTGAACTCATAAACATTAACATTAGCCAATGTGAGAGAGGCCTTTGTTTGCTTAGAAGTTACCCTGGGTTCCTTTGTAACCTCAGGGACTTTTACATGTCTCACTCTTGGAGTGATTTTGGTTGGTTTCTAATAAACATACTAGGTTCTCTTTTTTGATTAAATTATAGCTAATAGTAACTAGTGACCTAGACGTATTAGGTGTAATTTATGCACTAGTCAAATATTAACCCCACCCCATCCAGTTAATAGTTATAGTTGAAATGAAGCTATCTGGCAGCCCGACATTCAGGTCTCCCCCTCAGCACTTACTGTAGAACAGCGGTGCTACAGAGGCGCAGACCACATGCCGATTCTCTCTCTCTCTCTCTCTCTCTCTCTCTCTCTCTCTCAGTGTTCCCTAGTTTATAACTTATAACCTTGGTACCCAAAGTTTCCCCCTTTTTAATGTAATTTAGTTCCTTTTAATTTTGTGCCAGATCAACAAAAAATCCTCCAGTATGTTTATCCCTGAAAAGAAAATGAAACAGAACACACGCACGCTGCTTGTATAATAGAAAACAGTTGACCTGTATTAAATGACTCAATGTTTTTAAGTCTGTTTTTACATCTGTTACGCTTCCGCCGGTGGATGGCGCTGTGTCGTCGAAGCACAAAGACTGCTGCAGAGCGCGCGTGCACGAGACTCTGACAGATGGACACGCGCGGCTCGTTTGTTTTGATTTACTTCCTGTCCAGGTATTGGCTTATGTTCGAGGGTGTGTCTTTATTTCTCCAGGTGTCTATGCTTTAGATAATTATGTTGGTTATTTAAACCCCTCGTGTGGCTGCGCACTTCGCGCAGTATTATAGTTTGTAACGTTAGTAGTGTTTAAGGAGTATAGCTTTAGCACTGTGTTAGAATGCGTGGAGCATGCTAGCGGTCTCACTTCCATGTTCTGTTTTCGAGTAATGCCTAGACTGTAGTTCCATGGCTGATCCAGCTAGTCCTGTTCAGCATAGACCGCGTTTCTTGTGTTTTGTTAGTTTGTTTATCAATAAAGACGGCGCTCCTGCGCTTACTTCCTGCTAACTGTCCTGTGTCGTTACATCACACTCCTGTCCAGTGAAGTGATCATTTGACAATAATAATAATCATCATCATCATCATCATCATCATCATTATTATTATTGCAACATAGTACATGCGGTCATACACATTAGGGTTAGTGTGCTACATGGGATACACAGTGGTCATTACTAAAGCCATTAATGTACTTTTTGAGTTCTAAATGAATAGTTCAATTAATATTTTGCAGAAACTTAATTTATCTAATTCTAAAGCATCATTGTTATATTTTTTTCTGTCACAGTGAGATGGCAATATTTTGACGGGTGTGGAAGGCCTCACTGGGACATTTTGTATTAGTAGTGTAAAACATATGCATTGGCTTACATATTGGTAGACATGCCAATTTAAAAAAGGTACATGTAGGAAACACTTAAGAGACATCTATATGTAACAAAAAAATGAAGGAATGGGATAGGCTGACTTAAACATCTAGTTATCTAGTTGGTGGCTGTGGCTCAGGTGGTAGAGCAGGTTGTCTAATTGTAGGGTTGGTGGTTTGATTCCTGGCCCACATGACTCGAAGTGTCCTTGGGCAAGACACTGAACCCCAAGTTGCTCCTGATGTCAAGTTAGCACCTTGCATGGTAGCTCTGCTACCATTGGTGTGAGAATGGGTGAATAGTTATGTCAATATTTGTGTAGGAAAGTTCCTCATATTCAGAGTTGGGCTAGGCAGGTGCTCAAGTTGCTATGATTTAATAAAGCAGCATGTCAGTTACATTTATATTTTTAAATAAGAAGTCATTCACAGTGCATATACACTATAAAGAAAACAGTCACCCACTATTTATTTGATAGCACATTGTGCTATTCTGTGTGTCACATTTTTTATTAAATTAAAGAGACCAGAGTGGGGCGCACGGTGGCTTAGTGCTAAGCACGTTTGCCTCCCACCTCCAGGGTTGGGGGTTTGATTCCCACCACAACCCTGTGTGTGCGTAGTTTGCGTGTTCTCCCTGTGCTGCTCCCCCTGTCCAAGGACATGCATGGTAGGCTGATTGGCATGTCCAAAGTGTCTGTAGTGTATGAATGGGTGTGTGAATGTGTATGTGAGTGTGCCTTGCGATGGACTGGTACCCTGTCCAGTGTGTACCCTGTCCTGTGCCCTATGATCTCTGGGATAGGCTCAAGGTTCCGTGCGACCCTGTATGATAGGAGATATAGAAAATGAAAGGGTGGGTGGATGGAAACCAGAGCGAAATTTCATTATCCTGAGTATCCAGTTTCACAAATGGAGAGGTGAGTTTAGAATTGGCTAAATAAATCATACAATCTAGAAACAAACAAGTGGGATATAATCAGTGGTTGATTTTAGACACAATCATTCCTGATATTATTAATAATTCTGCTGTTGGTTTGAGTTGAGCACTGACAATCAAATTAAAAGAAGAAGAATCCAGTATTTAGTGGTTTGTTGTTTTTTTTTTAAACAGTGGAGTGATAAGAAGAAATCCTCAGAGACTGCTACAGTGTCCTCTCAGGAATCCGTGGCTAATCATAGGCTGAAGTGTTTCAGAGACATTCTGGACACTGTGTAATCAGAATTTCTTTATTGAGTCTTAGTTACAGATTATTGAATATGTTGCATGTTAAATAAGATTCTGATACTAACAATGGGAAATGTTGATTTAAGAGAATGGAATGCTCTGAACCTTGATGAGCCATAATAAAAAAAAGTTCACATATTAAACAAATTAGAAAATCCCATAATTGTCACAAATAAATAAATAAATTTAAAGCCCATTAATATTTGGTAATGTGCTGTACTGAGAATCATCATTCTACAAACATTGGAAATTCTCAAGCAGGTAAGTGTTTAAGGGAAGGAACAAAGTTTAAAGTGAACACATATATGCCAGTGAGTAAAACCTCATTCTTACATGATCTCGGCACTTTCTGTGTTTTAAACATGCTTCCAACCATACAAAAATTCATCATGACTGATTGGATGGGAGGTGACAAGGATTCTAAGTATTGTTCAATAAAGCTGATGATATATCTGCAGTGAAAACTGTAAAGGTGTACTGATGAATGAGCAGTTCTTACAACCAGGATAATCTGAGTGTTTTGTTTTCTACTATATTAACCTAAATTCTCACTATCCCAGAAAAGCTACTGAATACACTTTATCTACTCAATAATATTTGGGAGAGAAACTTAACTAGCATTATTCTACCAGAAAATATAGCTATTGTTTTAAACTCAAACCGAGGTATAACTATGCTAAACCCAGAAATCAAGAGGCATGTTTAATACATCAATCACATAGTACATATAACAGGGTCTGTACAGATGCTTCATAATGAAATTCCAGGATTTTCAAGGACTTTTCAAGCACTGTTTTGTTTTGTTTTGTTTTCAAGGACTATACAAGAGATGTCATTGAAACATATCCTTCATTTCCAAAAAAAAATCTTAATAATAATAATTTTTTTTAAAACAACCATTTTTATATAGCTCCTTTTCCCAGCCATGATGGACTAAATTTGTATTTCCCAGTCATTGCTTCATTTTCACCATAATTTCACCATTGCATCGTATTTTCACTCTGCCTAGTGTCAGCCCTTTATTACATCCTACTCTCTGTGCTCACATGCTGAATTTTAATACAGCCGAATTCCCAATAAAGCTGTTCTCATTTACATATTTTTTCTGTTTCTGAAAGCAGGACCTCGCACTCGCCGGGCAGTACTGGCCATTATCTTCTACAGAAAGTAGCTAAGGTTTGTCCAAAAAATCGATAGATATATTGCTAGATGCTTTAAAAAAAAAAAAAAAAAGTTGCTAAAGGGGTCTGAGAAGTGGACCGAAGCTGTCCCTGTTAAAATGAATGAGTGAACGGCAGGAGGAGGAGGGGCTGCAGCGGGGAGTCATATTTTGAGTGAAAGGATTGTATTCGTGTTCTTTTGAAAATTGTTATTTTTTATTTATTGACTTTTTATCATTCAAGCACTTTTTAACCACTGTTACATAAAAAATGGCTATTTTCAAGGTTTTCCAGTACTTAAATTTCCAAATGCCAAATTCAAGCACCTTGTACAAACCCTGTGGTAATAATTTTTCATAGCTACATTTCCCAAACAAGCAAACTGAAAAATTTCTAGTACTTCTAATTAATAAACCTATAACATCAGTTAGCTAGTATTTTCAAGTGCTACACCCAAACCTCACACATTTGATGTTTTTTTTCTTTTTGTTCTTTGAACACTTCTTCTTCTTCCGCTTCTTCTACTTCTTGTTTCAGATATATTTCTGCCACCTGTAAGTCAGAATGACAAAATTCTTGACTGTAATATCACTCAGGTAAAAGAAATAAATCAATGAATTAATAAATAAGTAACAGTAAACTGATTTTCTGCAAATTTCATGGAACTATCAATAAATTGATAGTTATATAAAGCCCATAAATTCAAAGTTACCTATTTTTTTTCCTTTAAATGCTACATTTCCTCAGTTTACACATTTGATTTGTTTTTTATGTTCTATCATATGGGTTTATGAGATTGCAAATCATTGCATTCTGTTTTTATTTACATTTTTCACAACGTCCCAACTTTTTTGGAATTGTGGTTGTAGTACTCCCTTTCATTATCCAGGAAAGTGAGATGTTGGTGTTTACAAATGTCAACATGTTTTTGATAATTATTGAGCATCACACCAAAAATTAATTATTGAGGATTGTCACCAAATTTCTGAATCTAGGCCAAACATCCTAGGACTAGTTGGCAAATGTTAAAAGCATTTTTTGCTATGTGTAAAATTTGGTCATACAGAGGGAGCAGAGCTAAGATCAGATAGCTGTTTATGAGGAATTATAAGTCTGATCAGAAAATCAGATAACTGAAAAGTTTCCCATTAAGCTATTGCCACAAAACTTGAATAGAAAGTTCAGGGATGGACCTCCTAGTATCCGATGCAATCTTGCTCAAATTGGCTACCTGGGGCTGCTGTTCATGTTCATAACGGTCAGCGTTAAGTTCAAATAGCTGTTTCTCAGGAACCAAAATTCCAGTTGAGCAGAATTTGCAGTGAGCTTTCTGCTAATCAGTAACTGAATTACTTCAAAAAATGTCTGCCTTCTGCCAGTCGGCTTTCAGCAGGTAGGTTACACAACTAGCATTGAGTTATCATCACAAAATGTGATATGCGTAAGAAAGTTCACATATGGTCTCTTTATTGTTCTATGAATCTTGACAAGAACTGGCCACTGGGGGTGCTATACGCAGGGAGTGTTTGGACCCCACAGATTGCCTCTTATGGCTATATTACTATTATTATTAACAGTAGAAGTAGTTGTATTATTATTATTGCAGTAGTAGTAGTGATATTTCCTACCGTTTTTTAAGTTTAATTTTCCACCTCTGGTTCCTTAGTCCAACAGATCTGACGCACTGAAGGCTGGACATTGGCAGATATCATCTATGATGATAAAGTACTATTATTTATTTGTTTATTTGTGTATGTATGTATCTACCATACATGTCATAAACACAAACCTTTTGAAGAATTTTGTCCCTCACAGAAGGGTTCATAAGATCCTCACTGCTGTTAAACTTCAATCTCAGAAATGCCCTCTTAGTAACAGGCACTAAAAAAAATTAACAGTATTGATATTTAGCAGCTGTTGTAAAACTTAATTTGACTTCAAATGTATATGAAATTGTGAACTGGATATAAAAGTGTAACCTGGAACCCCATAGACTTCCACTTCACAGAGCGTGAGAGCCTGGATAACATTGGGAATGATGATGTTCACATGACGACCCCTCATGTTGCAGGTGTAATTTGTAGAGGCACCAGCAGGGATGCTAGAGATAACGACACATCTGTGGGGAGAGAGAGAAGAAAGAGAGAGACTTTGACTTTTAAAATATAATTTATTTTACAATTTAAAAAACCTTAACATACAGAACACATTGTTTTAACGACCATTACCAATTGAAAAAGAGATTCTCGCCTCTTATAAGTCACCCCTTTGTTTACACACCATTTCTTCTCAAACATCGGAAGATCACCATTCATTTGGTAAAATTCATACTTTAATCTAATCCTAGACTCAACCAAGGCCTTAAATAATTTAACCATGTTTACTTCTTTCCCTTCCAATCCCATTTTTAAGCCTTCCAAATGGCTAATTTTGCTTGACCGACCACAAAAAATTTGAATAGGTACAGATTTCCTGCCTGTGGCGAGAATATCTACCCCATAAATAAACCCTGTTTTCGAGAAAATGATCGCCAAACTATGAAACATTGTATCCAATAGATTTAAGAGCGGAGATAATTTACAACATTCACAAAAGACATGAAACACAGTATCGAGTTCATCACACAAAGTACACAGTGGAGACGATGCATATTTACATTTAAACAAAAACACTTTTGTTGGTAATGCACAATGTAAAATCCGCCACTGTAAGTCACCAGACCTTTTTGGTAGAGGGTTTTTATACAATAACTGCCATGAAGGTTCATTATCTCCCGACGTCAAGAAATTAGTCCTCCATTCTGTATGCCTCCTCCCCCTTAGATGTCTGACAAAGTCGGACTTTACACAGGAAATATATGCATTTTGTTTGTTCACCATGGAAAACGGAAGACTTTGCAAGCCTTTAAAAGATAACAAAATGTTTACATTGTCTCCATTGTTAATTTGAGCTACCTCTGGAGTTAAGTACACTTCTGGAAAAAAGACCTTTGTGTTACCGCCGGACTTAAACTCGGTTATATAATCCCACAAAGATGTAGGAAAAGATGTTTTCCAATCCTTTAATATGTTCCCGACTATTCTCTCTGATCTACCAGTAATCTTTCTAGTTAGATTCTGTACTGAAAAACACTCTCTATTCGACAAGTCAAATAGGTTTCCAACTTTAGTTGTCCCAGCTAAAACAAAGTTAGAAATTTCAGATTTCACCTTAGAGGCTAAATTAATTAATCCCTGACCGCCATCGATTGTAGGCAGACACAGTACCCCCAGGGGAAGCCAATGATGACCACCCCAAACGAAGTCTACAAAGGCTTTTTGAAGTTGTGACAAAAGCTCTTTCTGAGGGTCCAACACGGTTAGACGATGCCACAGCATTGAGGTGGCTAGATTATTCAACACCAGCACCCTGCCTCTGTAGGAAAGCTGGGCTTGAATTCACTTCCATCTCTGGAGCTTGCCTGTCACTTTTTCTACAAGTCCTTCCCAATTCTTGTTCATGTGTTGTTCAGTCCCAAAGAACAACCCCAGTATCTTAACCCCCTCTTTACTCCAAGGGCGCTGATGTGGAAGCTGAGGTGGATTTTGGTGTGACCAATGGCCTAACAATAAAGTGTCAGTTTTTCCCCAATTGATCCATGCGGAAGAAGCACTCTGAAAGACGTTGAGGCATGAGGTAAGATGTTTAACATCATCTTCAGATCTAATGATCACTGGGATGTCATCTGTATACGAGGTGAGTTTCACCACTGGTGTGTTTGAAAGGTGAGATGTTGGAAGAGTAAATCCTTGCAGCTTCTCTCTCAGCATCCTCAACATTGACTCAATGGAAATCGTGTACAAGAGACCAGACAAACTACACCCTTGTGTCACACCTCTACCTACAGAAAAAGGTCTGGTCAAAATTTCATTTATTTTCAGCATACTATAGACATCTTTATAAAGAAGCCTTATCCATGAAATAAACTGATTCCCAAAGCCAAAGCTTTCAAGTATTTTGAACAGGTATTCATGGTCAACTTTATCAAAGGCTTTTTCTTGGTCCAAACACACAAGACCAAGATCTAATTTATGCAGTTCCGTTAAGTACACCAAGTCCCGCACAAAAAAAAAGATTGTCAAACATAGATCGCTAGGCTACACAGTAGGACTGATCTTCATGGATGATGGATGCTATAGATTTTTTAAGAGGGTTTGTCAGAGTTTTAGACAATATGTTATAATCAGTTCCTAAAAGAGAGACTGGTCGTCAGTTCTTCAATATACCAAGATCTCCTTTCTTGGGTAAAAGAGTCACTACAGCTCTTCTACAACGGAGGGGTAGGATATTTGACTCAAAGCTTTCGAGAAACACCTCATACAAATCCTGACCAATGAGGGACCAGAAGGCTTTATAAATTTCAGAAGTCAATCCTGGTGATTTTCCCGAAGATTGCTGCTGGACAGCTTCCGTTAACTCCTGACAGGACAAAGGTTTCTCCAGCTCAGCTTTATCTTCATGTCCAAGATGCGGCAGTCCATCTGAAAGCTGATTAATTGCTCCAAGGTCACAGGGTTGTGCAATATATAATTCTTCATAAAACGATAGAGTTTGCGAAAACAGAGTGAAACAGAGCGAGAGAGGAAGAAAGAGAGAGCGATAGAGACAGAGAGAGCGAGAGAGAGAGACAGAGAGTGAAAGAGAGACTTTTTTGACTTTTTACAATCCTTTATTTTTCAAACGTCACACTATACACATTAAGGTCAAAGGTGACTCAATAAATAAATATTTAAAGGAGCATTAAAAAGAAAAAACATAAATAAATAAAACAAATAAGTCAGCGCAACACCGGATAGTTGTTAAGAACATTATCAGCTAATGCTGGTGTAAAACAAAGTTCTCATAACACCATACTGCCTTGAACATCTCCAAGTCTCCCATACTTCTGTAAAAGTTCAAATCAATCAGAATTCTTCATTTATGTAATATTCTCGGGCTCTCGCGTGGCTTCATCCAAATCTTATGAGATTGCGATCCGATCCTTGAGATGAAATCTGAATTTAGAGCTGTCCGAGCTGCTGCTGCAGTAAATGATTCAACATCACACCGTGATCTTAACTTCCTGTTAGCTTCAGCTGGAATAAACACAGATACGCCATGTGCGTGCAGTCTGCAGCGAGTCTTGGCTTGTCTAGGCTCAGTACTTCTCATCGCGGTGCTCCTCCATCTCCATACCGGAGTGTATTTCTTTAAGTGGATGCCGTGGCCCCGTGGAACTCGTCCGGGCAGAGAGCAGGGCTAATTGCTCTCACGTGCTTCCTGCTTTCTGCTTCCAGTGCCTCTGACTTTTGAGATGAGACAATGTGGTCCATCCGGCACTGGAAAATCCTTCTTTTTTTCACAAACTGAGTGAATTAGGAGTTTGAGAAACTCCTAATTCACTCAGTTTGTTTATAGCACCAGGTTTTCCACCATCTGGTGGCTTTCAGCCAATCAGAACATCTTATTCAGCAGGTGTACCAACCTAGCCAGTTGAGTAAAATGGTCAATTCTTGCTGCTGGACTCAGACATCATGACCCCCACTGTATCAACAAACACTAAGACTACATTTTACTGCAGCTCATGGATGGTTTTCCTGCCCAAGTGGAGAGAAGAGAAGATTGCACACAAGACGTGTTCATTGACCACGTCGGCAAACCGCTTTAATTAGCACGGCATCTATCACACATCAACCATCAGACCAAACAACTTAGTCAGGCTGAGTAACGAATGCACAGTGGCTCCTGCAAGACAGAAGATCAGAAAGTAGGAGACACTGCTGACGGTACAGATGCTAGAGAGGAGGAAAAGCTGTGAAAGTGTGTTTGAGAGCCAGACTGAGACTCCACTGACATCAGCTCCCAGATTTCTACCTCTTTGGCTTTCTCTTGGTTCTCGGATATTGATTGAAATTCCTTGATTTCGAAAGCTTTTACTGAAGTTCCTCAGGCATCAGACATTCCTGCTTCATGTTGATGCTCCTCATTCATTTTATTTTTACTTATTTTTGCCATTCATTTCTGGATTTTTATTTTTTCTGATTTAGTTTCCCCTTCAGACTTTCCCCAGGCTATATCCCCAGGGATATTCCTCAGGCTTGAAAAGATCTTCATCAACTTTCTACTCTTGAGAGGCTCTTCCTCAACTTCTTCAGACTTGTAGCAATCTTCCTCACCTTCCTTGGTCTTGAGAGACTCTTCCTTTTCTTCCCCAGGCTTGAAAGGTTCTTCTTGAACTTCCTCAGTTTTGAGAACCAGTTCCTCCAGTTCCTTATTTTTTAAACCTCTCCTTCAACTTCCTCAGACCTGAGACACTTCCTTTCAGTTCAACTTCTTAAGTCTTGAGAAACTCTTCCTCACCTTCTATGTGTCACGTATTGTGACGGAGCAGAGATAGGACGGATGCAAGTGCAGGATGAACAGTTGTTTATTTGAAAGAGTGACAGGCAGACAAATCCAAAACGTGATCCAAAACGTAATCCGCAAACATGCAAGAGGTCAGGCGATTGGCAAACAGGCATACACTGGGCAAGGCTGGAATCTAGGTCATGGTCAAGGAAAACAGGGTCGATAAACAAAACGAGAAATGAACTATGACGAGGAACTGGAAGTGGATAATCCAGCGCGAACTAACTTTAAAAATGGAACGTGACTATGCCTACGATACGAACTAAACTAACTCTATGATACTCTCTCGCGTTGTGTGCTGGGAGGCGCGCGGTATATATGTGGACATGATCAGCGTCTAAACCGCTAGCAACTGAGAGAAATACAGACCCATGTGAAATCCCAGCCAATGACAGAACAGGGAGGAGACATGACAGAAACATTAACAAAACACACGTGTCCAGATGTCACTACGGTCAACAACGGAAAAGCAGGTGCTCGCGCATTCGCGCTTAGAGCACGCTGCTTCAAGGGGGAATCATGACACTTTGGTCTTGAGAGACTCTTCCTAAACTTCTTCAGGCTTGAAAGGCTCTTCCTAAACTTCCTCAACTTCTTTATTTTTGAGAACCTCGTCCTCAACTTCAACAAGCGCTATCTTTTTATGAGGAACTGTACAATAGTCAACCATGTGATCCTGAAGCAACTGAAGAACTTCTGAATGGACTACCACAGCTGAGCGAGTGTGAGAGAAACGAACTTGAAAAATCACTGTTGTTAGAAGAGCTCAGTACAGCTGCTCAACAACTGTCAAACAGAAAGTCACCGGGGCTGGATGGATTGACCTCCGAATTTTATAAAACATTCTGGTCCTTGATTGGCCCAGACCTGCACTTTGTCATACTCAGATGTATGGAAACAAAAGTCTTACCCCTCAGCTGTAGGAGAGCTGTAATTACCCTGTTACCCAAAAAAGGAGACCTTGGTAGCTTAAAGAACTGGCGTCCTGTCTCCCTCCTTGGGACAGATTATAAAATCTTTTCAAAGGCATTAACAAACCGCCTTAAAAGATTTTTAGCCACAATACTACATGATGACAAGTCATACTGCATCCCAGAACGCTCAATCTTCAGCAATCTTTTTCTGGTGCGAGACCTGTTGCACCTCACAGAGCTATATAAGGTAGAGATGGGACTAGTGTCACTAGGTCAAGAGAAGGCTTTTGACAGAGTGGATCATGGTTATATTTTTAAGACCCTAACAGCTTTGGGCATTGGTGGACGCTTCATCTCATGGATTAGGCTGCTGTACACTGATGTGTACAGTATGCTGAAAATAAACGGAACACTAACAAGAACTTTTCCGTGCACAGAGGTGTTCCACAAGGCTGTAGCCTGTCCGGTCTGCTGTACACTCATCCCATTGAGCCCCTGCTAAGACACCTGCGAGAAAATCTGCAAGGGTTTTCAGTGTTAAGCCCTGACTTATCTGATGTGACCACAGTCAAGCTCACAGCATATGCTGATGATCTGACGGTGATAATCAGGTCCGAGGATGACATCAGTCACGTGTTTTCTGGCCTGGATGTCTTTCAGAGTGCATCATCTGCACGTGTAAACTGGAACAAAACTGATGCCTTACTTCTAGGTCAATGGCAGGAAGAAAATATACCTCACCTCCCATAGGAGTGTTCATGGAGGGACTGAGAATACTTGGGATCTTCTTTGGCACAGATCGATATATGCAGAAGAACTGGGATGGATTGACCAATAAGGTTCTAGAAAAGCTAAATAGATGGAGATGGATTCAATCACAGCTGTCCTATAGGAGCAGGGTCCTAGTGATAAACAACTTGGCTGCCTCGATGCTGTGGCACCGTCTGACAGTATTGGATCCACCTCAAGAACTCTTGCTAAATGCTGAACATTTGGATACGAAAATTGTCTTGAAAACACAACATGAAAATGGCCCAATTCAACCAGATTTTAATAAAGTTGAGCAGTTCCAGGAGGTTGTTCTAGGTAGCACTAGAGTTAATTCAATTCAATTTCAATTCAATTTTATTTGTATAGCGCTTTTTACAATAGACATTGTCTCAAAGCAGCTTTACAGAAATATCAACACGGTATACAGATATTAAAGGTGTGAATTTATCCCAACTGAGCAAGCCACTGAGTGGCGACGGTGGCAAGGAAAAACTCCCTAAGATGTTTTAAGAGGAAGAAACCTTGAGAGGAACCCGACTCAGAAGGGAACCCATCCTCATCTGGGTAACAACAGATATTGTGAAAAAGTTCATTATGGATCATAATCTCTCAACTATGGGAGATAACTGTGTCAGAATTGGAGGCTGCATTGGTGTAGTAATGAATATTCTTCAATGTCAGGAGAAGGTGTATGTAATCTACAGAGAATGTGAGCAAATGGAACCTTTCTTTCACTATCCCATAAACTCAATTCAGATGGGGGTCTATTTAGTAGATAATCTCTCATCTAGCCTGAAATGATTGAATTGAATGGAAATGTGATGAAGTATGTGAGGCTACCATATCAAGGCCGATTTGTTGCAGTGCCTTTACTGCACATAAAGTGGTAATGTAATTGAGAATAACATACAGCACTGCCTCATCAAAATAATTCATTTTTCAGTTATTTAATTCATGCATTTTTAAAGTCATTTAGACATGAAATTAGACTAAGTGTCTTGGGACATTAGAGAGGTGTTCACCACTGGAATGTTGGATGTCTCTGATCCATGTATTCTTAGGAATGTTTATTGCAATTTAAGTTTTATTAATCTTTGTTTTTTTTATTGAACAGGCAGCTATGAGTCAGATGCAGAAGAGCCAGCCCAAAAAAATGCCAGGCGCAAAATGTAGGTGTAAAATTTTTTGTAATATGTTTTCTGCTTTCTTGTAGTAAAGTGGCTTCAACATTGTATAATTTGCTAAGTGCATTGAAGTGTCACAAATGACTTCATTTAAAAAAGACTTTTAAAGGCCAAGCACTCGACATTTGAGCTCCTCTTTGATGGACTCTGAGGAAGATGATGCTTTACAGCAAGATTCCACAGGTCTTCCTGCTCCTCCACCAGTCTATCATTTTGATCGACCCACAGAGGGGACTTCAATATCCTTTACAGAAATGCTGACCAGTAACCACGCCATTTACAGAGTTGGGCCATGTTCAGCTGCAGTGTGATACAGAACAACACATTGAGAAACAGATAGTCTTTGAAGACCTTAAGTAGCTGGGTCGTGTGTGTGTTGTTCTGTATCACACTGCAGCTGAACATGGCCCAACTCTGTAAATGACTTCAGTGGCCTCCATGTTTACATGTGACAGCGTGCTGTGGTGACGTGTTTTTTTGTTTGTTTGTTTGTTTTTTGTGCGCATACGGGTCAGTTTAAGACTATGATCAGTTCATGCTGAAATCTGACATTGGCCGCATTTTAAAAATTAGAATTGAGCAATGAGGCTTGCAGTGTGAATGTAGCCTTTGTGTCCTTGTGGACTCCTTTAACGTCATCATCCACTGCCGAAGTTCAAGTCCACTGCTCAAGAACACAAATACAGAGGACATAAAAATTCCCAGATGTATTATTCTTGATATTGAGGATGCATTGGATAGTGAGCTGTGCACAAGTTTGAAAATCCCAGAAGTCTTTGTGGCACTATGACACTGGGCAATAGAAGCTGTCGATCAATGTTAGGATTGATTCAAAAGATTTGAAAAATTCATATTGTCAAAATTAGTGTGATATTTAATGTATTTGATGTGATATTTTAACGTCCAAACCCACAACAGCCTCAATAGAGTCTATTACACGGATACCAAAGGACTCCTCAGACCCCTACTCCTGAAGTTATTGTCAGTAAGTATGTCTCAGTTTGTCAGCAGTATCTGTGGTGCTTGAAAATTTGTGAACTCTGTTGGATTTTCTATAGTTTATGATTGTTGACAGGGAAAAACGTATAGAATAGTTGTAAAGGAAGGTAGTTGCATTTTGGGGCCGCTGGGCTACGGATTTCACAAATGCGGCTGAACGAGACTTTGGTGCATGCTGGTGTATAGTTGTGTTTAAAAGCTACAAGGCAAACTGATCAGTCGTACATCTAAGACATGTGACACGGACATGGATTTGGAACAAATGACACATATCATGTCCTAAAAACCTTAACTAGCTGGCTCGGGTGCCCTAACCTGAAAAACAATTTTAAAAAATTGCAATACACATTTATTTTAAAAACTATTTTATCACAAATAAATCAACATTCATTTTTTTTTTTTTTTAACCTCACCAGCTCCACAAGAGCCTTCAAGATCTGGGTTCCAAGAAACACCTTTCTGTGGAAAGACCTCTACAGCCACCTGTAGTCAGTGCCAGTAATTTGGTGTAGGCCAAAACTAGCAAGTATTTGGACGGTGACACTATTTGGATAATTTTGGCGCTGTATGCCACCACAATGGATTTGAAATGAAACAACTGAGATGCGATTGAACTGCAGACTTTGTTGTGGATAAAAATGACATGAAATAAACACGAGGGAGACCTAGTATGAGTAATATGTAATTTTATTGAAAATTCACAGGACTAGCTGGATTCACACTTTAAGATCTTTAAGAGTAACACACTATGGTTTATTAGTCACAGAGAAATATAAGAGATGAGGAGGGCAGGCTGAGAAACACACACACTCTCGTACAGTCAAGGGCGGGCGTGCAGACATAACACACACAAAGGCCCCAACGCACACACACATAACAACATGAGACTAAGGTCTCTCTAAAATTGTTTTCTCTCTCTCCCACTTTCAATCCTAATGGTAGTCAGAAAGTCCTCTTTCAAAACATCATGTTAAATTTGATAAACCTTTTTTTAAACATCATGGTAATGTAGCTCTTTTTAAAGCTCTTTTTTAACCCTATTGGTATTGAAATCATAGTCTTTTTAAAATATATTGGTTATCTACTGTGTAAATACAGTATAAATACTGGAGCTTGAGCTCCAGGTGTCAGATCACTTCTGAGAATTCTCATCATTGTGGATCTCGTGAGGTGGAAATAAAATCTGGACCCTTGCTTCTTCTCACTTACGGCTGGTGTCTTTTTTTTTTCTATCTCCAACTGGGTTTAGAGGTGTGAGTATTTGCTTCTATGTTGAATTTTAAGTGTCTTTGGGTAATAGGCTAAATTTGGGCCAGCAACTTTCAGCTTTAATTCAAGGGGTTGAGCAAAAATATCATATGAAACGTTTAGGAATTGCAACCATTTTTATACACAGTTCCCTTATTTAAGGGGCTCAAATGTAATTGGACAGATGAACATAATCATAAATAAAATGTTCATTTTTAATACTTTGTCAAGAATACTTTGCAGGCAATGACTGCTTGAAGTCTGGAACCCACAGACATCACCAAATGCTGGGTTTCCTCCTTTGTGATGCTCTGCTAGGCCTTTACTGCAGCTGACTTCAGGTGTTGTATGTTCGTGGTTCTTTCTGCCTTGAATTTTGTCTTCAGCGTGTGAAATGCATGCTCGATCGGGTTGAGATCAGGGTTGAGATCAGGTGACTGACTTGTCAATTGCAGAATGTTCCACTTCTTTGTTTTAAAAAACTCCTGGGTTGCTTTTGCAGTATGTTTTGGGTCACTGTCCAACTGTAAAGTGAAGAGCCGTCCAATTAATTTCACTGAATTTGGCTGAATCTGAGCAGACAATATATTCACATACACTTGCTTTGATCTTCTGTCACATCACCAATAAATACTAGTGACCCAGTGCCATTGGAAGCCATGCATGCCCATGCCATCACACTACCTCCACCGTGTTTTACAGATGATGAGGTATGCTTTGGATCACGAGCTGTTCCAATCATTCTGGTACAGTTTGATCTTAGTTTCATCTGCCCAAAGAATGCTTGGTCTGGCTTGTTTAGATGTTTTTTTTGGCAAAATCTAATCTGGCCATTCTGTTCTTGAGGCTTATGAATGGTTTGCACCTTGTGGTGAACTCTGTATTTGTTCTTGTGAAGTCGTCTCTTCATTGGAGACTTGGATAATGATACGCCTGCCTCCTGGAGAGTGTTCTTCACTTGGCTGGTGCTGTGAAGGAGATTTTCTGTACCATGGAAAGGATCCTACGATCATCCACCACTTTTGTTTTCCGTGGACATCCAGGCCTTTCTGTTGCAGAGCTCACCAGTGTGTTCTTTTTTTCTCAGACTGTACCAAACTGTTGATTTGGTCACTCCTAATGTTCCTGCTATCTCTCTGATGGATCTTTTTTTTTTTTTTTTAACAGCCTAAGGATGGCCTGTTTCACTTGCATTGAGAGCTCCTTTGACCGCATGCTGTGTGTTCACAACAACAGCTTCCAAATGTGAATGCCACACCTGGAATCAACTCCAGACCTTTTATCTACTTACAGGCTGCCTGCAGGTCCTTAAAGTCTTATCTCTCTAGATTTCTCCTTTCCTGGAAAGTCATGGAAAGGAAATACTGGATTTTTCTTTCACTGTTGGAGCAAATGGTAATGCAAACAGGATATTTGCTCTGGTCTCCCATCTACCTCTATAGAAGTTTACCCTGCTGTAGTTTACTTAAACCCAGGAATGGATGTATATGCATGAACACAATCCATTATAGCTGATGTATCGTGTAGCAAGACTGAAGTGATGTGCAGGTCTTCAAATCTAATACTTTTTAATATCATAGTCAAGAAATTTCCAAAAATGTAAGTGCTGTTACCTGCAGCTACCCTGTGCTTAACTGATGAAATAGCGAAGGAATAGCCCACACCTGTCCATGAAAAAGCTTTTGAGTAAAATGGCCAATTACTTTTGGTCCCTTGAAAAAGAGGGGGCTACATATTAAAGAGCTGTAATTCCTAAACCATTCCTCCAATGTGGATGTGAATACATTTAAATTAAAGATGAGGGACTGCACTTTAAGCCCATATTCATTATTTAACTGTAACTTGAATAAGTGTGTAATAAGCCTCAGCATTTTAATTATCAGCTACAAGCAATCTGCTTCATTACATTTATTCTCAGTGAATATGAAATTACTTTATTTATTTATCATCCTGGGGAGGGTCTCTGTTTGCACAAAGGACCAATCACAACTGTTGTCTGCATACACAGACGTTATTACAGTTTTTTAAAGGTGCACATCAGGCAACGCAAAGGTCTGACGTAGAAGTATAAATAGCCTTTTTAGCGTGTCTCGAATTGCAGAAGTTGTCAACTGTTTTGCCTCATGTTCATTAGATGCTGTCCGAAAGAACCCGTTAACATCAAGGGCAACAAGTGCTGAGATTGTGACGGTGATGAAAAGGTGGCTGCAGCTGGCTTCAGACCGTGGAGGAGGATGGAAGAGGTGCAACAAACAGTAGCTTGCCCTGACTAGGAACGCATAAACCATTGAAATCAACGAGGAAAAAATTCAGCAGTGATCAGTCTGGAGCTCACGAGTCTGGACGCTCTCTTCGCCCTCTGCCCGGAGCTCCGTCCATGTACTTAAAAAAAAAAAAAAAAAAAAAGAGGAAATTTCGGCTGTGCGACATGCGCAGAAATCCTGGCCTGTGTGCCAGAAAAGAAAAGCCACCCCACAGAAGTCTCATATCCCGCCATATGCTTCCTCAGGCGGCAGAAAGCTTTCAGCCACTTCAGCTCCAGCTTGTGCTATGAGTATTACATAATGTTTGTTTTTATAGAAGAGCCGTTAACTGTGGTTATGTCCGAACAATACAATGCACAGTGATGAGCTGTGTCTGTAAAATAGCCCAAACCTACCTTCTGCTTCAGGTGGCGTTGTGTGTTGTGCTGGATGGAGCTTGACTGCCCTCCTGTGCCCAACCTCGGGAACGGCAATTTCCCAGCAGCGGTATCCTGTCATAAGAGTACATTTGTAGTTAGGCCCGAGTTGGGTAAGAAATATTACATGGTTTATATTACTGTGTCCCCTTTTTAACCCGTTCATGATCATTATTGTATACATTACAAAGATAAAGGTAATGTTCTTCCCTATTTGTGGATATTCTCGAAGTGAAATAGATGAGGCCACCTAGGGAACACTAAGTTATCTAGGAGCAGTGATGAGAATGACATGTCTAATAACATTAGAAATACATTAATAATGTTATTATAATCGAAATCAAGGTGTGCACTTTAACATTATAAAATATACATACACAGCAAAATCCACAGAAACAAATCCACTCTATTGGAGTTTCATTTCAACACTTTTAAAGTGTCCGGAGGGGTCCACACTCCACAGTGTCATTTTAACACTTTAATAGAGTTCACATCAACTCTTTGTATAGTTGAAATTGAACACTACTCAAGTGTTAGTTTCTCAACACCAGTGTGTAGTGTTAGAAATTAATTCTCATAGGAGTAATTCATTAAATCTCATAGTGTTAATTGCGTACTATTAAATGAGTTGCCTCTAACACTATAAAGTGTTAATATGCTACTGCACAATTAAAATAACATTTAAATAATTACAAATCTAAAAGGCAAATAAAGAAAAAAAACAAGTTGGTTGCTTTATAATAGTTTTCTTTTTTCAAGGGTGTTAACATTACTGACCCCTCAGGTCACGTCTTTCTAAATATAACAATTGGGCACTATGTACTCTCTTTGTTTATTCTCATTAGAGCACTGCTGGTCAAATGGCCTAAAGTGTGTCAGTTCATTCACAGAGATGACAGAAAACTCATCCATTTGGTTATCTTCTATACAGTATGCATTGAAGTGGTCATCATAGTACATCATTTTTACATTGCAGGAAATAATGAAAGCACTCTCTTCATATATTATTATATCACAGATCTTTTTGAACACAGGGAGATCATAGGTACATCCAGTGCATATGAACACACCAACCTGATACTAAGTACCATAATGTCTGACCCACTTTGTACTTGTAACACTCAAACAGGCTTCTAAATATAATGTCTGACTGAGTTCTTCCCCACCTTGCAAGTTACAGATGGTTTTTGATGTAGGACCAAATTCAAACCTTCTAAAACAATCATTTTCATAGTTAAATGGCAATTGACGTTGATGTTGCTTCAATAATGATTTAATGAGATTCTTGAAATTTTTGCAACATCTTTTGAAAATATGGTGCTTAGCTTCAAATCACATTCACCACATATGGATAAGAGGTCCGATTTTTTTATGCATCTCAGATAGTGCATCATCAAGTGGTGCTTGGGAATCGACCTCTTGTCAGGAAACAATTCTTTGAATAGAGTATGGTGATCACAGATCAGATTACCTAATTGATGAAAACAGTGTTTTATTCTTCTACAAGTGTCTGAACTTGTACTTTCAGGAGTAACAGTTTTAAGAACTGCATCTCGTGCTTGGATTTTAACATCATTAACAACTTCTTCCATTGAACAAACAATTGTTTGGACAGCACTTTCAGAAGGACCTGAGGCTTGCAAATGAGCAACAATTGAGCCACACATTGAAGCTGACTTCAGTAACAACAGAACTTTGTGAAGGATGTAAAGTGGCAACAGAATTTGGGCGATCATTTGAACATTCCGCCTCATATTCTCCCTGAGAGGAAAGATCCTGATTAGTATCTATCTCTTGATCAATAGTGTGACTATGTACTTTGCTGAGGTGATTTCGGAAGCCACTATAAGTACAAAATGATAACGGGCAACCTGGCTCTCCACATTTTAAATGTAACTTTTTGCTAGGATATAAACCATGTTGAAATTTTAAATGTTGACAAAGGAACCAAACAAGTTCTGAAGTGTGATTTACATACAAAACATGTGAACATATTCAAGGCTGTTAATCTCGCTGCAGCAATCTCTCTTTAATTATTTTTTTAAAGACTGGAACATTTTTAAAATACAAAACAGTTTATACTGACCATTGTAGTCCTCAGATTCAGGTTCAGTTCCTGACAGCAGCTCGCCCATATTCTTAAGAGTTTTGCAGTCTGCAATGATTTTTGGCTTGAAGAATGTTGACCACTTTGCCAGGAACTTCTGAGACACTTCGTCACCAAACATTATGGAGAAATCCTGGTCGATCTATAAACAAGGTTTATACAGGTTTAAACATAACGGTCATAAATGGATGAAAGGTCAAATACTAAAAATTCAGATCTGCTGTGTTATTTATGCATACATTTGGGATATAAAAGATTAGAACATTGAATTTCTCAGTTTGGACCGGCCTGTTGGTGTTACGGTGATCATTGAACAACTCCTTTCTCTACTGTACCAGTGAACTCATTTAATAACTACAGAGAAAATTTCCTTTTCAAAACTACTTCCAAAGCTAAAGATTTTCTTACCAATCCAGGTACATCAAGGAAACGAGGGAACAAATCCAGGACTGAAGATGATGCATCCTCACCTACTATCTTCTGCCGATACTGGAAAGTCGCTCAGTCTGATCTAGATCAGTCACTCCTAATGGTGCGTTCCACCAAAGGGGTGACACTATCAGAGTTGAATTCTAGAAAACAGTTATAACACTCCATTTTGACACCAACTGTTTCATGGTACAGTGTGAAATCTAACAGATTAGACAACATACAGAGTTAGATCAATTCCAAGTAGAGCTAGATTGATTCTATTCATAAACACCAAAAATTTAACTCTGCTCAATTTGCTGTGTAGGAGCAGTGATGAGAATAGAAATTTATTTCTAATGTTAGTTGAAATTTCAAAGATTAAGGTAATGTATCATACATTATTACATTGCAACAAGAATGAAGTGAAGTGACTCTTAGAGTGACTCTTTGTGTATGTTAGACGGAGTTGTCATTTAAACGCGTTCTCCGCGAATGTAAAAAGACAAAAAAAAGCAGGGAAAAAATAGGTAACTTTGAATTTATGGGTGCAACACGTCTCAAAATAATTTGGACGGGGAAACAGAAGGCTGGAACAGTAAGTGTTACTAAAAAGAAACAGCTGGAGGAACATTGTGCTACTAATTATGTTAACTGGCAACAGGTCAGTAACATGATTGGGTATAAAAAGAGTATCTTAGAGAGGCAGAGTCTTTCAGAAGTAAAGACGGGCCTCTGTACACCAATCTAAAAACTACATCTACAATTTGTGGAACAATTTCAGAATAATGCTCCTCAATGTAAAATTGTGAAATTGTGAAGGCTCTGAATATCTCATCATCTACAGCACATCATATCATGAAAAAATTCAGAGAATCTGGAGAAATCTGTGGCCCGAGTGTCTTTCCATAAATCTTAAATAAACACCTCCTTATAGATAGCTTCACCATATCAGCGACAAAGTTTTTATTAAAGTAGTACAGCACAAATCTGTTTATTATTAGACTTTGATTATGTGGAATGTTTGCCAGAGAAGTCTCTGTGAAGGATTTGCTATCATAGAAAGGATAACTTATTACAATGAGCACATTAATATAAACCTGAGATATGAATTGCAACCTTCAGACCTTCTGACCTATCAGATTCCAGAGTGCAACAGCAGTGTGATATAATTTGTATTAAATACACTAAAATCTCTATTAATTCCATGAAATTTGCAGAACATCAGTTTACTGTTACTTATTTATTAATTCATTGATTTATTTATTTTACCTGAGTGATATTACAGTCAAGAATTTTGCCATTCTGACTTACAGGTGGCAGAAATATATCTGAAACAAGAAGAAGAAGAGGAAGAAGAAGAAGAAGAAGAAGAAGAAGAGAAGAAGAAGAAGAGGAAGAAGAAGTGTGTGTTCAAAGAACAAAAAGAGAAAAACAACATCATATGTGTGAGGTTTGTGTGTAGCACTTGAAAATACTAGCTAACTGATGTTATAGGTTTATTAATTAGAAGTACTAGAAGTTTTTTAGTTTGTTTGTTTGGGAAATGTATCTATGAAAAATTATTACCACAAGGTTTGTACAAGGTGCTTGAATTTGGCATTTGGAAATTTAAGTACTGGAAAACCTTGAAAATAGCCAATTTTTTAATGTAACAGTGGTTAAAAAGTGCTTGAATGATAAAAAGTCAATAAATAAAAAATAACAATCACTTTAAAGGGTTTATTTTCAAAAGAACACGAATACAATCCTTTCACTCAAAATATGACTCCCTGCTGCAGCCCCTCCTCCTCCTGCCGTTCACTCATTCATTTTAACAGGGACAGCTTCGGTCCACTTCTCAGACCCCTTTAGCAACTTTTTTTTTATTTTTTTTAAGCATCTAGCGACATATCTAGCGACTTTTCGGACAAACCTTAGCTACTTTCCGTAGAAGAGAATGGCCAGTACTGCCCGGCGAGTGCGAGGTCCTGCTTTCAGAAACAGAAAAAATGTCCAGAATGTCTCTGAAACACTTCAGCCTATGATTAGCCCTGGATTCCTGGGAGGACACTGTAGCAGTCTCTGAGGATTTCTTCTCATCACTCCACTGTAAAAAACAACAACAACAAAAAAACCTAAAGCACTAAATGCTAGCTTCATCTTCTTTTAATTTGATTGTCAGTGCTCAACTCAAACCAACAGCAGAATTATTAGAACTATCGGGAATGATTGTGTCTAAAATCAACCACTGATTATATCCCACTTGTTTGTTTCTAGATTGTATGATTTATTTAGCCAAATCTAAACTCACCTCTCCATTTGTGTAACTGGATACTCAGGATAATGAAATTTCACTCTCGTTTCCATCCACCCCCTTCCATTTTCTAACACTATTTGTGTGTAATTGTACCTTGACTATGTAAGCATTTTTTTTTCTTTCTGAATATGACTTTTTGTAAGATTGTAAATTTTGTATAAATTCAATAAAATTCAGTAAAAAAGTAAGGGTGGTAAGGGACTCGGCAAAGAGGCGCGTGGAGGTGTTCGCGTCGTTCGGTGTTAGAGCGTTTAACCGCGGAAGCCGTACAGGGTGCGCCCCTGGCGTTTCAGGGCGCACACCACATCCATGGCGGTCACGGTCTTTCTCTTGGCATGCTCGGTGTAGGTGATGGCGTCGCGGATCACGTTCTCCAGGAACACTTTCACCGCGAGTCTCTTCATAGATCAGACCAGAAATACGCTTTACACCACCACGCCGAGCCAGACGGCGAATAGCCGGCTTGGTGATCCCCTGGATGTTATCGCGAAGCACCTTGCGGTGACGCTTAGCGCCTACTTTGCCAAGTCCCTTACCACCCTATATGACAAAATCATATTCAGAAAGAAAGAAAAAAAAATACTTACATAGTCAAGGTACAATTACACGCAAATATTGTCCCACACTGAAGAGTCTTTAAACCAAGATGTGCTGCTTTTTAATCTTCTTAGTTCTTTTTGAATGTCTTTGAATACAACATCACTGGATATAAACGTTTGATTTATAGTCATTCTGGCTCTTGTTTTCCAGAGTTTAAATTTAGTCAAACATATTATGAACCAAAAGAAGTCATGCTGAGTCTTGCTACAATTTTCTTTAAAAATGCCATAGAAAATTGAGTTCATATTTATTTCTATATTAAGACCAATGGTTTTTAATTTAGCCCATGTTTCTTTAGAGCGATAACACTAACAGGAAATGTTCGAGTGTTTCCTCTTCATTACAGTTAGGCATCGGGCATTTACTGGTTTTTACGAAACAGCTCCATTTTACAACCGCTCTTACTGGGAGCCTTCTTACAGCGACTAACCAAGTTGTATCTCTCAGGTGTTCAGATAGGATTTTATTCTGTAAGTTTTGGAGACATTCTTTGTTTTGATCTTCCTCCAAATTTCTGAAAGCCACAGGGTTACAATAAACTCGATCAACAATTAAAAGATATATTTCTTTGCTCGAGTCTTCCACCCAATCGATGTTTAGATCTTTAAATTTGTTAGTGAAGTCGGAAAACATCAGCTTATAATACGGAATTCCTTTCCTCGATGGACCTTTTTTAGATTTCAAGTTGGAGATGTTCCCTATCCATTCTGTTTGCCTGCCAATACCACTCGCGATGATTTTGCAATTACATATTACACATACTAAGTCTCCCTCATGTTTATTTCATGTCATTTTTATCCACAACACACTACACTACATTATGCATTATGCACAATAGATTTGAAGTCTTCGCTGACTCTGGACCAATAAGGGAACCTGCAAATGTAAGTGAAAACCAAATTCAAGGTGTCTCAAATCAAAAAACTGCTGTAGATTTAACATTGACAAAATATTTCAAATTGTTACAGGCTCTACATCATTCAGAAATTCTGGCGGCCACAACACCGGCTAATCCTTATCCACCAAGTGTGTTCAGACAGGTCACAAAATCTTTCATTAAACCATCTCCAAACCAGTCAACACTGGAAAAGGTCAATCAAAACACAGCACAGTGGATGGACAATAATATAGAGATCTTAAAAGAACACTACGATGAAGTAATAGCAACCATTTTGTCTGAAGTAAGAGAATTGGACATCCAGGCTTTCAACAGAGCAGTAACCTGGAGCAAAACAAGGTATAGAAAGAAATTCACAGCGAGTTCAGCACAGACCCTGAAATCAATGTTAACAGAAATGCCAAAAAAGTCACTCGCCCCATTGGCTTAGTCCTTCAATGACCCTGAATCGTTTCCACCTCTTAAACCGAGTACGTAACCTGTTATGGGTTCCTATGTGGGGACCGTAAGGGAAAATAGGGGGTTCGGTAGAGAGGGGAAAGCCAGACTTTCATTAACCCCAACACAGGCTGGCCCTAAAGGAAAAAGGGGAGAAAGGAACTTAAAACAACATGCAGAACAAACAGTAGAAGTGCCTATGGTCACAGATTTAACTAAGGAACTACAAATAATAATGGAAGAGAAACCAGTTAGTTTACCATCAACCTATACTCTACTGAGGGAGGACCTGGAGAGCAGGAAACAAACCAAGCAGCTTGAACCATACAGCAATGTAGTGTGTTAGGAAAGTGGTTTCCACAGTATGAAGACCTGCTGGAGGAACTTGCAATCAGAGATGTTCCATCACATCTGTGGAATTGTGATGTATTTGGCCTACAAGATCAGTTTTACTCTACCCGTGTGGTTGGGGAGATGGGTAAACCCTGTGTAGAGGTTACTGCTGGGGAGAAAGGAGAGACCACGACAGTCCTTCAGCATTCAATGCAGCGGGAACATTTAGGGTGTGCTGCTGTCAGTGCAACTCATTGTACCACGAGAGCTGTGGAGAAGATGTGCTTTCTATTAAATGAAATATATTTACGGTGTTGCTGCTATGGCACACTCAACACAATAGTGTCAATTTACTGTTAAAATTAAAATGATTTCAGTCAAAATTACCTGTTATCTTTTTATATTGGTCCATTTTAACTGAACAGCCGGCCCAATTTGCCTGAACATTGTGTTGTGGCTCAAGAGGGTTCCTGCCGATACTCTAACCCTTATAATTTTAAAACAATGATACTTTTTCATATTTTTAAAAGAAATTTATATTGAAGAGACCCATGCTAATTTATAAAAAAATCATTAGAGATCATGATTTGATGAGATGATGAGACATGATAGCTTATTTGATGGTATTATAAATCATTTTCCAAAAAGTGGCCCATGTTAGCTGACTTCACCCTAGCCATATGGAAAAGTACCTCATGAACACAGTTAACTATGGTGGTGGCTCTTTAATGTTTTGGGGCTGTTTATCTGCCAGAGGACCAGGACATATTGTTAGGATACATGGCATCATGGACTCTACCAAATATCAACAGATATTAAATAAAAACCTGACTGCCTCTGCCAGAAAGATTAAAATGTGCCGTGGTTGGATCTTCCAGCAGGACAGTGATCCAAAACATACATCAAAATCAACACATTTGGTTTACTGAACACAAAATCAAGGTCCTGCCATGACCATCCGATGTGTTGACTCTTTCAAGTCATTTAACACTAATGAGCAGTATTAAAAATATTAACATGGATCTGAGTCTGATAATAAAATTAACTTCTACTTGCAGTCAAATTTTGTAGTGTTTAGGACATTTAACACCCTTCCGTCCAAAAGAAACCAAAAGGGGGTACAAACTTTTACACTCAACTGTATTTTGGTTGAAATTGCACTAATAGAACAACTGAATTATACTGTACTGTATTATTAAAAAACATAGGATCTAATTTACTGTCACTATATACACTTTATATACACTTTACCTGGCTGCTATCACTATAACTGCTATGATCATATTTGGTATAAGCTAATTTGCTGAATACTCAGTCATAGCATGTTATGTTTACATTTATACCATTTTTCCATTATTGCACTACCTGTTATATGTTAAAGATTTAACAGACCTGTGCGACACATTTTTATTAATTATAAAAATTAATTATCACATAGTCCTATTGAAGACAGCATACCACCATCTAACATACCGCATGGTTATATCTAGAGATATAGAGATAGCACTTTAACATTTTACACTGGGTCAAAAAAAAGTCAAATCATTTATATTTATATATTTGCACTAGAGCAACAACTAATCAATAAAATGGATAATAATCGATGATGAAAATTATTGTAATGAATCTCATTATGGATTAGATGGCCGTATACTCTACTGTGTGGATTTTAGAAAGGTAATATCATCTCAAATGTATCACTAGTGATTTTTTTACAAACCGTAGTATAAGTCACGATGACGCATGATGTCATACGTACGCTAGCATTAGCAGACACTCAGAGTCACCGACACTGACTTTCTCCAGTTTACTCTCTGTCAGCGTTACCTATTATTCCCATGATGTCAGTCTCCATCAGATGGAGGAGAAATCATCACGTGACTGAGGAAGAAAATCAGAAATGCAGGGAGCATTTTATATTAAATACCGTGAAGCACAAAGTTATGTTTATATCCACTGTGTGTAAGGGGCAGGGGAAACTGGTGCACACTGCTTAAAAGGTTTAGTTTAATGTAAGTTTATTGTCATTATATGCTGTATCTGCGCACTTACAGTGTAAATTCTGTTGTTTATTATAACGTATGAAACTTAATGGTGGCCACACAAAATATTGACACTTTGGGCTCAATTTGGACATTTACACTTAGTGGTGTACTCACTTTTGTTGCCAGCAGTTTAGGCATTAATGGCTGTGTGTTGAGTTATTTTGAGGGGACAGCAAATTTACACTGTTACACAAGCTGTACACTCACTACTTTATGTTGTAGCAAAGTGTCATTTTTTCAGTGTTGTCACATGAAAAGATATCCAAATATTTACAAACATGTGAGGGGTGTACTCACTTTTGTGAGATACTGTATTTCTCATGGATTCATAGGGGTGCCAATAATTGTCACTCTTGACCTCATACTAACATACGGACTAAGTATAGAAAATATTATAATTTTTCCGCAGTCTGAAGTTGTCTCAGACCATTATCTTATCTCGTTCATAATACGAATTGATCATAATATTTCCACCTCGTCTCGCTACCGCGTAAAACGTACCTACACATCAGCTACTGCACCGAGCTTCATAAATAAAGTCACAGAAACATCAATTAGATTTGGATCACCGTCAGATCACATAGAACTCGATCATGCGACTGAAATCTTGGAGTCAACACTCCGCTACACGCTAGATAGAGTGGCTCCACTCAAAAGGAAAATAATTAGAGAAAAAAAATTAGAACCTTAAAACAGACAACTCAACAATTAGAACGTAAATGGTGTCAAACCAAACTGGTGATATTTCAAACAGCATGGAAGGAGAGCCTCCTGAAATATAGGAAATCTCTTGGCGATGCTAGAAAAATCTATTTCTCCACCTTAATAGGAGACAACAAAAACAATTCTAGATTCCTTTTCAGCACAGTAGCAAAATTAACTAGGAATAAAACCACTACAGAGAGAAACACTCAATCATTACATAGCAGTGAAGATTTCATGAAATTTTTCATTGATAAGGTTGAAAATATTAGACGTGAAATACAGGCCATTAAATTAAAACCGGACAGTACTGTAACAAACCCATTACATGACAATGTAGCAATATCAGATCAATGTTTAGAGTGTTTTGTTCCGCTTAGAGAGACCGAACTAGCTACATTAATCTCTTCAGCCAATTCATCAACTTGCATACTAGATCCCGTACCTACATGTTTGTTTAAACAGATTGGTCCAGGAGTAATTGAACCACTTCTAAATATAATCAATTCTTCCCTAAGCACTGGCTATGTACCTAAATCACTTAAATTAGCAGTTATTAAACCCTTGATTAAAAAACCTGATCTTGACCCGTCTCAGTTGTCCAACTATAGACCAATATCAAATCTCCCCTTCATCTCTAAGATTTTAGAAAAGGTTGTAGCAAAGCAGTTATGCTCGTACTTAGATAGGAATAACATTCATGAAATGTATCAGTCAGGATTTAGACCTCATCATAGCACAGAGACAGCGTTAGTTAAAGTAGTAAATGACCTTCTACTGACCTCTGATCAGGGTTGTGTCTCGCTGCTTGTGTTACTCGACCTTAGTGCAGCTTTTGATACTATAGATCATACTATTCTCCTTGATAGATTAGACAATGTTGTTGGTATTAAGGGAACAGTCCTCTCCTGGCTCAGGTCTTATCTGACCGATCGTTATCAGTTCGTAGATGTAAATGGTGATTTCTCCATGCGTACTGAGGCTACTTTTGGAGTTCTGCAAGGTTCTGTTTTAGGCCCACTGCTTTTTACTTTATATATGCTACCCCTAGGTCAAATTATTCGTAAACATGGAATTAGCTTCCACTGTTATGCTGATGATACACAGCTGTATGTTTCAGCGAAGCCAGAGGACAGACAGAAGCTTAGTAAAGTTGAGGAATGTGTAAAGGACATTAGACATTGGATGTTAATTAACTTCCTTCTACTTAATTCTGATAAAACAGAAATACTTTTATTAGGCCCACGTGTAGCTAGAAGTAAGCTTTCTGATCACATGGTTACTCTGGATGGTCTTTCTGTTTCATCATGTGCAGCAGTTAAAGACCTTGGAGTGATTATTGACTCCAGCCTATCATTTGATGCTCATGTAGATAATATTACTAGGATAGCCTTCTTTCATCTCAGAAATATTTCTAAAATAAGAAACATATTGTCACTACATGATGCGGAAATACTAGTTCATGCATTCGTCACCTCTAGATTAGATTACTGTAATGCCTTACTGTCTGGATGTTCCAGTAGGAATATAAATAAGCTCCAGTTAGTCCAGAATGCAGCTGCTATCACACCGATATTATCAACACTGCATTGGCTCCCAGTAAAATCTCGCATTAACTATAAAATACTTTTATTAACCTATACAGCACTAAATGGTCTCGCGCCACAATATCTAAGAGACCTTTTGGTTTTATATGATCCACCACGACTACTTAGATCAAAAGATGCAGGCTATCTGACGGTACCTCGAATAGTGAAGGCTACAGCAGGGGGGAGAGCTTTCTCTTATAGAGCCCCACAGTTATGAAACAGTCTTCCTATTAGTGTTCGGGACTCAGACACAGTCTCAGTGTTTAAGTCTAGGCTTAAAACGTATTTGTTTACTCAAGCCTACCCTGACTAGATTCTGTTCTACTAGTTCGCAGTCATAATTATCTTTTTTCTCCCTCTCTCCTTTCGCCGAGCCCCACACGAATTTATGGAGATACTAGAGATCCAGATCCTTTCTGCCTCTGGATGGAGCTCAAATCTTCTTTAATTCCAGACTGCTGGGACTACGACTGCTCCTAACGCCATACAGACTTCATATAAATCCATAATGAACTCTTTCACAATATCTGTTGTTACCCAGATGAGGACGGGTTCCCTTCTGAGTCGGGTTCCTCTCAAGGTTTCTTCCTCTTAAAACATCTTAGGGAGTTTTTCCTTGCCACCGTCTCCACTCAATAGCTTTCTCAGTTGGGATAAATTCGCGCCTTTAATATCTGTATACCATGTTGATATTTCTGTAAAGCAGCTTTGAAACAATGTCTACTGTAAAAAGTGCTATACAAATAAAATTAAAAAAAAAATAATTGTTGTGCACCCATGTAACATTTTTTTAATAAACCTGTTTGCAATTGTTTATCCATGAGAGCAGAGTATTTTTGTGAATTTTTTGAACAAAAGGTTTTGTTCTTTGCTCATATTTACCAAGGGTGCCAATATTAGTGGAGGACACTGTACATGTTGTCACTTTCGGGTGGAAACCTCATATGACAAACTGTTACTTTTCAGGAAAAAAAAACCCTGTATGTTGTGCAGTGAACTGTTACAGTTGGAAGTGTGGCTGTACATAAAAAAATGTTTAAATGACATTAATGTTAGATTAAAAAAGCCTTTACAGACTTGGTGTTTACTGATGAAATAAAACGCTGTATTTATTCAAAGCAACCAGTTCTTTATGTACCTTCAAGATCACTGTTCAGCTCTGCTGTGTGGCACATCAATCCTTCAACATGTAGGTGCAGTGGAGTTATGAGGCTTTACCAAAAGTTTTAGAGATTGAGATTTAGTCACAAACACTTTTTAATACTTTTCATTGGTTAAATATTTGTGAAACCCACAGTTAAATGTAAAGGGTGACCAATAGCATTGTTTTATAAAGAACTTAAAGAAGGAAAAATGACCCAATCTGGAGATTCTAGGTTTCCATGTGACAGTGACATTATACAGATGGGTGAGAAATTAAAGGGAAAATTAACAGTGTCTTAATAAACAGTGTTAAGCCACCATGTATTCCCAGAACAGCTTCAATGTGCCTTGGCATTGATTCTAGAAGTCTCTGGAATTGTACTGCTGGAATGGTACACTATTGTTCCAAAAGATCATCATTTGCTGTCTTGATAATGATGAAGACATCACATAGACATAACACATTGGTCTAAAATCTCCCATAGATGTTCAACTGGGTTGAGGTCAGGTTAGGCCATGACATATCCTTCACATCATTAACCATTCATTGACCCCTTGTGCCCTATGGATGGTGCATTGTCCGTTTGTAACAGGACAGAAATGCTTCATCATAGGAAAAAAGGTGATCACTCAAAACCACTTTATATTGATGTGCAGTGACCATTTCCTTTAAGGGGATAAGTGGACCCAAACCATGCCAGAAAAATGCCCTCACCCCTAACCCCTTTCTTCAGGGTGGTCCTTTAATTTGCCACCTATCTGTACATCAATTATGAAAAACATGGCTTCATTTTTATTCAATAGATATTTATAAATTAATGTGTAAAACTAAATCCAGTGACTGTCCTTAACATCTGGGGACCTTATGCAAAACTTTATGAAGGTGCCCCTGTCACTGTGCTCATATAATAATTTTATTTATTTATTTTTACAAATCGCACAAGATCTGGTCTGTTAGTCACACCAGTTCATGTGTGTGCATAATGTGTGTACATGTATGTATGAGTTGACAGCAATTTGATTGACAGCAGTGGTTCTTGAGGCACAGTTGTTCAAAATAAGGAGATCTACAATTTGATGTAAAGAATTTGTGTTTGTGGGAAACATCACATGATATAAAATCTACACACAAAACAAAATGTGATGGTGCCTCCCAGTGACCGTTTGGGTTCAAATTGAGCACAGACCTCTGGGGTCAAGAGTCAAATCGCTCCACTGAGTTTTGTTACGATTGGCCTCTCTAAACCTTGTCTAATCACTGATTATATTAATGTATCGTGAATAGATTTATTTATTATAAATATAGAAATTTGCCCCGCTGCTTTGTTTACAGGTGCAGAGAGAACCGTGTGTTTGAATTTCAGCTTGGACCTCGTACACACATTGCTGAAGTCTGATACGCTACAGGTTTGTTACCACAGGAATAAGATGCTTTATAAAATAAATCTATATATGTATGAGTTTTTATTTTAATTCTTTTATAGAGGAATCTTTAGTGTTTTGTTTATAAACAAATTTTACAATGATGTCTTTCCTTCCCATCGCTATTGACCAAACTGTTTTCCCACTTATCTTGGTTAAGCCTTAAAGTCATGTCATTTCCATGAATACAGGTTTGTCTTAGTTTTATTCTGCGCTTTAATATAACTGGTCGCTGCTTTGTTTTTTCTTTTGCAGTGCTGTTGCATTTACAGAGAGGCTCTTTTGTTGACTAACAACTATTACAAAAATATTAGGCATCATTTGATATTTTCTATAGTGTATATATTTAATACAGCATAAATGACTCTACTAACTTTATGATCTATTGAATGCACTTGTTTATGGATTTGTTTCGTGTGTGTGTGTGTGTGTGTGTGTGTGTGTGTGTGTAGGAGGAGCTATAGACGAGGGGAGAGAGCTTCACCTCGAAGCTGCAGTATCAGCGGTCAGCCACAGAGAACGTGTTCATGACTTTTCAGCTGGACTGCCCCAAGCTGCTGAAGCTCACGGGACTGCCCGGCCGTCTCATCGTGTCTCTGTTCGAGCACAGCTCAGTGGTGGAGCACGTGAAGAGTCCTGCTGGACAGACCTCCCCTGGTGAGAGTAAATCTGACCATGCAGACCCTAAGCACCAATACTCAAGCAATCACGCACCATTTTGATTGCAACTTGAATATTTATTAAGATGTACAATAGCCTCTTTTTTAATTGTTATACTCATGAAAGTGTGGACTCATGAAAGGTTAGGGTTGATGTACTGATGTTGCTGATCATTTAGAATCATGATGGGCCTAAATGTCAGCAAGCGAGGCACGGTTCTGGAAAGTCTGGAGAATGTACGGAATTTTTTTTCATGGTGTAGATCAAGATGTGAATTTTTTGCTGTCAAACTCAGAGCACTGAAGCTTTACATTTCCTTATTGTCTGTTCAAATGCAGCCTCCGTAAGTAATGTAAGAATCGAATAATTGCTCAAGCCAAAAAAAAACCTTTCCTATTTCATTGAGAACCATGCAGCCCTTGGTAGAGCTCGACTGCGTCCCTTGCAGGAGCAGCTGAGAACTGTCCGATGTCATTATGCAGCACGAGAGTGACTTCTAGAGGAGAAATAAAAACTCATTCTTGTTATTTGAAGTGTTTTTTAATTCATTTTGGACATCTCTATTTTTATCTATTTGGAGTGTGAAGGGAAATTCTCTTATCATGTACTCTTATGAACTGCTATTATGTACTCTTATTATACTCTATTATTATAGTACTCTTATGTACTATTATGAACTGCTATCAAATACCTATGATGAATGTATTCGTTTAATTACCTTGTATTCATTTAATAACCTCTTTAAATAAGCTGATCAACTGCTATCCTTGGTTATATTATGTATTTCCATGTCAACATGACACAGGAGTTATTTTGTATTATGACTATGTGCTGTGTGTTTTGTTTAAATCTGTCTGACACCTGGACCAGTAGAAACGCACTGCTTCTTATCAATGTGTATAAATACTTTTGTTTTGCATGAAATAAACCAGAAGTCTCTGTGAACATTCGTGTGTGTGTGTGTCAGTGTTTGTGTGTGTGTGTGTTCATTTGGACTCTCCAGGCCTGAACTCTGCGGTAAACCACACTTTCTAGCTCATAGCAGCACAGAACTAAAAGTTAATAGAAGTAATGGTAGAACAGGCTGATAGGGCTGATGGAGATCTGAAGACATAAATATGAGATTCCTGAGATACTTGGAAATCTAACAGAGTGCTACATTAAATTAATGTTTATTAATAGTTAATATATTATATTTCATTTTAAAAAGTGCAGTACATTTTCATGGTTCAGTCAGTACTTTATTTTTGTAATAAAGTTCAGGAATATTTTACTTCGAGTGTTTTCATTCAGTATCAGTTTTACAAAACTTCTGCCCGACTTGGTTACTGGTATCAGTAAAATCCACTATCGGTCGACCCCTAGCCCTAGGGTGTATAACAAAAGGCTGCTTTAAACAGTTTTTAACAACAGCATTTACTCATCACATGTTTTCTGTGGCACTTTCGTTTGCCTGACCAGACATTCACACAGTGGCTAAAGAGATCGCACCCATTAACGGTGTTGACCTTCTCAAGATCCATAATATCCTTCTAGAGAAGTGGCTTTGCACATCAGGGCAGACAAATGGCAAGGTAAGAGGTTTTCAAACACACGCAGGAACTTTAAATGTTGGCTGAAGACTGAGGAATAATTCTCAAAGCATCTTATCAAACAAAGCAACTAAATCTTTAAAACCCCCATAAAGGCACAGATTATTGAGCGATTATTAGTACCAGTGTTTGTCACTACAGGACCTCCAGTACCAGGACTCTGTGACTGATCTTACTGAGGATCCTGATCTCATGAGGTGAACTAAAAACTCCTCCATTATACTTCACAGCTCTTTTTCCCATCAGAGAAAAGTGTTTTATATGCACATTTCTTTTCTTCTGTTTTTCAGAGTGGTGTATTTGCTGCAGATGCACTCCATGGATATGAGGTATGTCTGCCCATCCTGAGTGCAGAGACAAATGTAAATTATATAGCTGTAGCTTCAGCATGTATATGATTTCTTCCCATTTTATACAGTATTAGTATAATTTAAAGGGCCAGTGGGTAAAAACAAAGCTCTAAAGTTTACATGTACAGTAACACTGTAATTATTATTTATAACTCCTTCACCCTACCTTCCCTCCAAGCCCATATACATGTATACCTGCCTCCTACAATTTCTGATGGACATCAGTTTATCGTCATGTTCATTTGCAACAAACCTTTCATTTACTGGATGAATGAACGTCAGCATTCATTCATACGCCTCGTCCCATATGAGGAAAGTATATCTGGAAAACTAAGCGTTACGTATCAGACTTGACACATTATACTGGTGTGTAAAACCTAACACTAACTTTTTTTTTAAAGAAAAACAAAGTACACAATGATTTATTACATTAATACTAAATAACGTTATCCGTACAGTGAGGGAAAAAAGTATTTGATCCCCTGCTGATTTTGTACGTTTGCCCACTGACAAAGAAATGATCAGTCTATAATTTTAATGGTAGTTGTATTTGAACAGTGAGAGACAGAATAACAACAAAAAAATCCAGAAAAATGCATGTCAAAAATGTTATAAATTAATTTGCATTTTAATGAGGGAAAAAAGTATTTGACCACCTCTCAATCAGAAAGATTTCTGGCTCCCAGGTGTCTTTTATACAGGTACGAGCTGAGATTAGGAGCACACTCTTAAAGGGAGTGCTCCTAATATCAGTTCGTTACCTGTATAAAAGACACCTGTCCACAGAAGCAATCAATCAATCAGATTCCATACTCTCCACCATGGCCAAGACCAAAGAGCTCTCCAAGGATTTCAGGGACATGATTGTAGACCTAACCAAGTCTGGAATGGGCTACAAGACCATTGCCTAGCAGCTTGGTGAGAAGGGGACAACAGTTGGTGCGATTATTCGCAAATGGAAGAAGCACAAAAGAACTGTCAATCTCCCTCGGCCTGGGGCTCCACGCAAGATCTCACCTCGTGGAGTTGCATTGATCATGAGAACAGTGAGGAATCAGTCCAGAACTACACGGGAGGATCTTGTCAATGATCTCAAGGCAGCTGGGACCATAGTCACCAAGAAAACAATTGGTAACACACTACGCTGTGAAGGACTGAAATCCTGCAGCGTGCGCAAGGTCCGCTGCTCAAGAAAGCACATATACATGCCCGTCTGAAGTTTGCCAATGAACATCTGAATGATTCAGAGGACAACTGGGTGAAAGTGTTGCGGTCAGATGAGACCAAAATGGAGCTCTTTGGCATCAACTCAACTCGCCGTGTTTGGAGGAGGAGGAATGCTGCTTATGACCCCTGGAACAATGACCCGAAACACACGGCCAAGGCAACAAAGGAGTGGCTCAAGAAGAAGCACATTAAGGTCCTGGAGTGGCCTAGCCAGTCTCCAGACCTTAATCCCATAGAAAATCTGTGGACGGAGCTGAAGGTTCGAGTTGCCAAACGTCAGCCTCGAAACCTTAATGATTTGGAGAAGATCTACAAAGAGGAGTGGGACAAAATCCCTCCTGAGATGTGTGCAAACCTGGTGGCCAACTACAAGAAACGTCTGACCTCTGTGATTGCCAACAAGGGTTTTTAAACCAAGTACTTAGTCATGTTTTGCAGAGGGGGTCAAATACTTATTTCCCTCATTAAAATGCAAATCAATTTATAACATTTTTGACATGCGTTTTTCTGGATTTTTTTGTTGTTATTCTGTCTCTCACTGTTCAAATAAATCTACCATTAAAATTATAGAATGATCATTTCTTTGTCAGTGGGCAAACGTACAAAATCAGCAGGGGATCAAATACTTTTTTCCCTCACTGTATATAGTTACACTTCATATAACTTGTGTTTGGGGCTGCAGCGACTAGTCTGAATAATCAGTAGAATAATCACTTCCTGTAGAAGTCCCTGTAGAAGTTATTACAATAAAAACGATAATGTTTAGAATGAGCACATTAGTCCGTCTTTTTTTTATTGTTGTTGTTCTTTTCTCAGCTGTTGGGAAGATCCGGTCTCAGACTGACCTTTGAACATCGCAGCTGTGCGCTGCTCTGCCTCATTCACCTTGTAGACACCTTGTTATTTTATAATCAATATTTGTCTCTACTGTATGTGTGTATGCTGCGCGTCTAGTAGCAGATTTGTGTTTGGAGTATGAGGTTCTACGCTATCAAGCGATAAGATTTTATCTTGAAAAACACTGGATACTAGTAATATGTGTACAGCAAAACAGACTTTTATTTATATCTGCAGAAATATGGCCTAAAACATCATCAGATTTTCACACAAGTTCTAAAAGTAGATAAAGAGAACCCAGTTAAACAAATGAGGCAAAAAGATTGTGCTTGTTCATTTATTTATTAAGGAAAATGATCCAATATTACAAATCTGATAGTGGCAAAAGTATGTGAACATCTAGGATTAGCAGTTAATCTTAAAGTGAAATTAGAGTCAGGTGTCTTCAATCAATGGGATGACGAAGAACAGGGATCTGTAAGAGTCTGATCTTCACAACATGTTTGTGGAAGTGTATCATGGCATGAAGAAAAGGAGATTTCTGAGGATCTCAGAAAAAGGGTTGTTAATGCTGATCAGTCTGGAAAAGGTTACAAAACCATCTCTAAAGAGTTTGGACTCCACCAATACACAGACAGTTAGTTTGTGTACAAACGGAGGAAATTCATGACCATTGTTACCCTACCCTGCAGTAAGGTCCAATAAAGATCTCCCCAAAAGGAAGATATTTAATAGACTGCGAGGTCACAAAGGAACCCAGGGTAATTTCTAAGCAGCTAAAGGCCCTCTCACATTGGCTAATATTCATGAGTCTACCATCAGGAGAACACTGAACAACAATGGTGTACATGGCAGGGTTACAAGGAGAAAGCCAGTGGCCTCAAAAAGAACAGTGCTGACCTTCTGCAGTCTGCTAAAGATCATGTGGACAAAACAGAAGGATGTTGGAAAAATGTTTTGTGGATGGATGAGACAAAAATAGAATTTTTGGTTTAAATGAGAAGCGTTATGATTGGAGAAAGGAAAACACTGAATTCCAGCACAAGAACCTCACCCCATCTGTGAAACATGCTGGTGGTAGTATCATGGTTTGGGCCTGTTTTTCTACATCTGGACCAGGATAGCGATTTCTAAAGGGAAATATCAGGATATCTGTCTGTGAACTGAATCTCAAGAGAAAGTGGGTCATGCAGCAAGACAATAACCCTGAGCACACGTGTCATTCCAAAAAATGATTAAAGAAGAATAAATTTAATGTTCTGGAATGGCCAAGTCAAAGTCCTGACCTTAATACAGTAGAAATGTTGTGGAAGAACCCGAAGCAAGCAGTTCATGTGAGGAAACCCACCAACATCCTAGAGTTGAAGCTGTTCTGGACTGAGGAACGGGATACAACTCCTCCAAGTCGATGTGCAGGACTGATAACAGTTACCCCAAACGTTTATCTGCAGTTATTACTGCACAAGGAGCTCACACCGCTTACTGAAAGCAACAGTTCACATACTTTTACCCCTCACAGATATGTAATACTGGATCATTTTTCTCAATAAATAACTGAGCAAGTATAATATTAATATATATTATTATTGTTATATATTATTATAATATACCAGAGCTTGATGCAGAGCGAGAACTTTCGGCCCCTCATGAAGCATTTGGTGTTAAAGGATCGGTCTGATCAGGTGGAGGAGATGGTTAACTACCTGAACAATCAGATCAAGCAAGTTGTTCCTAAATATCACAGTTTTCATGCTGACCTCACAGTTTTTAAGTTAGACTTTGTTCCAGACTGTTATAGCTCATTTAAAAGCAATTAATCACACTACTTTTTGAGAAACAGGATATTTTATGAGCACCAACATGTTTTCATTTCACAAAAAACTTGCTTTATAAATGTCTCAGATTTGGCATCATGCATCTCTGAGATTACAACAGTCAGTAGAATATCAATAACATTCTATTTCATGATAAAAATAAAACATTAATTCACATCAGTTTCATTTCTATAAATCACTTCTAACAATAAACATTGCTAGAAAGCAGCTTTACAGAAATCCAGAGAGCGCAAGAGTGTGAGGGGGCGTGCGAAGGGGAGAGAGTGAAAGAACCCTTGGAGAGAGAGAGAATCCTAGGTGAGATGGAGAGAGAGAGAATCCTAGGTGAGATGGAGAGTGAGAGAGAGAGAGAGAGAGTGGGAGAGAGAGATAACCCTAGGTGAGGGAGAGAAAACCTTTGGAGAGAGAGAGAGAGAGAGAGAGAGAGAGAGAGAGAGAGAGAGAGAGAATCCTAGGTGAGACAGAGAGAGAAAGAGAGAGAATCCTAGGTGAGACAGGGAGTGAGAGAATCCTAGGTGAGACAGAGAGTGAGAGAGAGAGAGAGAGAGAGAGAGAGAGAACCCTAGGTGAAAGAGAGAAAACCCTTGGAGAGAGGGAGAGAGAGAGAATCCTAGGTGAGACAGGGGGAGAGAGAATCCTAGGTGAGACAGAGGGAGAGAGAGAAAACCCTTGGATGGACTGGACTTTAAAATATCCTTTAATACCAAAGATTAAAATTTTTTCCCCCTCATAGATGAATCAATTAAGCATCATGTTTCAGCACATTACATTATCACTAAAAAAAACCTCAAATAAATATGTAACTATTTCCGTTATAATCAACATCACAAATACATTGATTTACACCCCATTTCTGTTTAAATGTTTCAAGGTCATTAACCAACTTGCAGTAAGTATTCAGTTCTTAGTGGTGATCTTATTAAACCCCTGAGGGCTGAGTCAACTTCACAAGGCTTATTGTCACACAGTTTCTCTTTACATGACAGCCAAAAACACCATCCTACACCATCCTACACCAAAAACACCATCGTACACCAAAAACACCGTCCTACACTAAAAACACCATCCTACACCATCCTACACCAAAAACACCATCGTACACCAAAAACACCGTCCTACACAATCCTACACTAAAAACACCATCCTACACCAAAAACACCATCGTACACCAAAAACACCGTCCTACACAATCCTACACTAAAAACACCATCCTACACCATCCTACACCAAAAACACCATCCTACACCAAATACACCATCGTACACCAAATACACAGTATCAAGACTTTACATTTTACACACTGACTGTGTAACAGTTTCATGACTTTCAGCAGATCAACCGTGTTACATTTTCTCTCTCTGTCTGTCTGTCTGTCTGTCTGTAAGTGTGTGTAGGAGATGTTTGTATATAGAGCTCCAGACAGAACACTTGCCCCAGTTGTTGAGGATGGTGTCGGCTGTTACGCTGCAGCTCGGTCTGCAACACTGTCTGTGCCTCTGCTCCAAAGTCCAACCTCCGCTCATCCCCCCCTCGTCCTCCTGTCCAGTGACCCCGCCCAAGAGCAGGACACACGACAGGTCAGTGCACCACACACACACACATCACACACTCACACACACACAGTCTGCGTGAAGTCATCACGCAGTAATGAGATGCTGGAAATTTCACTCACACTGTAAGTCACACAAAATGACAAGAATAAGAAAGAAAAGCAGTAAACAGTATGAATTATAAACAGTGACAATGATCAGATTGTTTGTTTTGTACACTAGTTTCTAATACTTTCTTTGACTTCTTGCTACGATCTTGTATACTTTTTAACTAATTTTTTACCCCCTCTCTCTCCCTCTCTCTCTCTCTCTCCGGCCCAGTCATGTCTTGATGTCCTGGTCAGCGAGGATGTGTTTGAGGACAGGGAAAGTCCCTCCACAGTTTGTTCTCCAGAGAGCAGCTTTACAGATTTTGTTCAGTACGAGGAGGCGGAGTCTGATGACCATGCCCCTCTCCAGTACGATCCTAAACTCCAGCCTGGTTCTCTGGTGCTCCTGTGATGCAGCACTTTCTGTGCAGACTGGTGGAGCTCTACATCACCCAGTTGGGGGGGGGGGGGGGGGGGGGGTCTAACCAGGGGGAGGCGGAGTTAACAGAGAGGTTGTGTGTATTTTAACAGAAGGAGTGCGTGTCTGCGTTCACGGCTGCCAAAATTATTTTATTTAACCAGCGCATATTAAACAGAACATACTCTCACATTTGCATGTTATTGTTTATTTGAAAGTTTTCTGATGATTATTCTGGATTTACTTTTTTATGTAATATTACTGATTTATTTATTATTTGCTGTTTATTATTACTAATTACAATGTATAATTACTTATAAATTAATATCAACATCAACAATAATAATAGTTAATATTAATATGATTATAAATGACGTGGGTGTGGTGATGATGATGTCAGACAGCGGCGGTGTGACTCCGCCTCCTCGGTGGCTCGAGTCTCTGATGAACATCTGTTTCTCTGAGCTGGACTTCAGCATCCGCGCCGTCACTGTCTCCCTCCTCATGGACCTGGTGGGTCTGACGCAGTCCATCGCTACGGTGACAGCAGAACGGGTGGGCGTGGCCGACTCCGCCCAGCCGATGAGCCCGAGCCAGGGTCGTGTTGCCGTGGTGATCAGGCCGCCGCTCACACAGGGGATGTTAAAGCACATCGCTGACAAAACCGACTTCTTCAAGGTGAAACGTTAATCTGTCTTCATTTCTTTCATCCCTCTCTCTCTTTTCTCCTTCCTCTCTTTCCTTTTTTCTTTATCAGTCTCTCTTCCTTTTCTTTTCCACGGTTTCTCCTGCTTTTTAGTAATTGTGTCCTACCTTTTTATTCCCCTACCATGATTTCTTTCTCTTTCATATTTATCATTTTTATTGTTCCTTTTTTGCTCTTTCATTCTCTCCATTATTTTTTACATTTCTTTTCTTCTCTCTTTTTTGTTTCGAACTTTTTCTGTCAGTCCCTCATGTAGTGTGTTTGTCTTTCACTTTTTGTTTTCCCTCTTGATTTCTGCTTTTCATTCTTTCTATTTAATTTTCATTCATATCTCTCTCATTCTCTCTCATTCTCTCTCTCATCATCATTCTCTCATCCTCTCTCACACATACATATTCTCTCTCCATCATTCTCTCTCTCCCATACACACACATTCCCTGTCTCTCCTTTTCCTTTACTCTTTGTCATTATTTTGTGTCCTTTTTTCCTAATCCATGTTTTTTTCTTGTTTGATTGTAGTGTAATTGAACCTGGTGTGTTTATAGTATTATCCGAGAGTCTCTTGCTGTGGATCTGCTGGTATTAATGCTGCACTCTGTTGTACTCGAGCTCTGAAAGTACAGAACCAGTTTTCCGGCGTTCCGATCTAAAGGCGTTCCGGCTCAGAAATACTGGTGGATACTCTGAGCAAGGTCATATTTGAGTTTGATTAACATATTAATAAGACCTACATGAATTATTCCTGTGATGTACAGAGAGAAATGATGTATAATCGTCGTCCCCTGTCTTCATCTTTGCTCGTAAAAATGATCCGTTACAGTGATTTTATCACATTAGTGAATTTGGGCTAAAATCAGCGGAATTACGTCACGAACCAAAACTTATGACACAAAAGCTACAAGTCAACAAAGTTGAGTTTCATCACATAGAAAATAACGTGAAGGAATTCTGTTTAGCGTTGACCACATGAGCGCCGCCATGTCATTGTGATCTCAGGTATGTGTACGTGTGTGTGTGAGAGCTCTCAGGACTGTTCTATCGCACGTCTCCATGAGGGACGTTGTGGTTTTACAAGTTTCAGTACAATGGTTTGCAGCATAAGAGAGTAAACAAAAGGCAAATTCAGTAGTTTGACTGCTTCAGAGTGGTTAATTTGATTCTTGAAAACAAAAGGATGCTGATGAAGGGAGAGGTTTATTTGTACGTCTCAGACGTTGGCAGGAGGTGTGAGGTAGCCTCTGGTGCTCTGTGAGCTCTGAGGGACTCTGTAGGGATCGTCTCGGGGAGCAGCGTACTCTGCCATGTTGGGTAAACCAGACAGCACACAGCAGCTCAGAGCATGGCGAGAAATCCCCATGTTTTTGACTGCATGCCATTCAGAAGTCTGCTTATCATAACACTCCACTTCATCCATGATGGTAGTGCCGTTCTCTCCTCCAGCAACGAACAGGAGATCGTCCAGCACCTCAATGCCGAAGTTGCTGCGCTTGTTGTTCATGGCTGGACCTTGTGTCCACACGTTGGTCTGAGGATTATACACCTCTACATTGCTTATTTGATTAACACCATCATTTCCCCCGACAGCGTAAACCCATCCTCCGTACGCAACCACGCCCAGTCCACGCCTTCTGATCATCATGGGGGTGATGAGGGTCCACGCTCCCATCTGAGGACTGTAATACTCCCCCGTGAACAAACACCCGTTCCCGTCAAACCCTCCACATATGTACACTTTGCCATTCAGTACTGTAGCACTAGAGTCGCCCCTTCGTTCGTGCATCGGCGCGATCATGCACCACCGATCATTCTCAGGTTCATATCGCTCCACCGTCTTCACCTGTCTGATGCCATCAAATCCTCCCATCGCATAGATACGACTGTCCAGCACACACACGCTCACGTCACACCGGCAAGAGTGCATGGGGTTCACCTGAGCCCAGGTTCTGGTGATGGGGTCAAACCTTCTCACACTGTTGAGGAAATCCACACTGTCGTATCCTCCGATGCAGTACACGAAGCCGTTCAGATACACCGTCCCATGATAGGCTCGTGGACTCTCGTCGTCGCATGTGACATTGACCCAACGCGCCGCTCGCGTATCGTATGCTTCTATGGTATTGAGATTCTTGTGGCCATAGCCACCGATGGCCAGCAGAACGGCGCTGGGCAGGCGGAGTCTCTGGAGATCAGAGCTGAGAGGAAGGCTCGGGTTGAGGTCATCGATGCCCATCAGAACGCTGGTGACGATCGGCTTACATGTCATGTCGTCCATCACTAAAACGTTGTTGCTCACATTGTTCATAAGGTAATCGTGTGTCAGTAGCCCCAGACGCACCTTAGGCAGTAACACTCCTATGTGCGCTTTCCGTTTCCATGGCGCATGTTTGATCCACTGTAAGATGGCTTCAAACACCACGCTCTCCTGTTTCACGTTCAGTTCGTCCTTCTCGATTATCTCGCTCAGCTGCTCGACTGTCAGATCCAGGAACTCCTCAGAGAGGCGCACCATCTCCTCAAAGTTGTGCAAGATTAACCGGAAGGCCTGCTGCTTCAACTTCTCGCAGAAGTAGGAGTGAGCTAAATGCCAGATCTTAACGCAGTTCTCGGGACACAGCTGAGCCTTCAGGAACGTGCAGCAGTCGTTCAGCAGGCTGTTCACCAACAGGCAATCAGCAGCGATCAGCAGCTAACACACGTTTTTCTCTGTGATGTTAACACGTCTTATATACGCGTACTCCACGATCAGCTCCATTATCTTGGCCGAAACGTTAGGGATGCTGTACCTGAGCTTATCAGGAGGGTACCCGCCGTTGGTGAAGAGAGTCATGAAGTATGGGCTGCAGCCGCACAGGATGTTCTTGTGCACGTGGAATTCGGCGCCGTCCACCACGATGACTGCGTCACAGAGCTGCTTCTCTAACCGCAGCTCATTGATGATGTTGCAGGACATCCCATCTACCTTCCTCTCCATTCCCTTCTCTTCTTTCTGTTTACTCATGTTCTATCCAGTGTTTGTATGCAGGTCAGAGCTACTGAATGTACAGCTTTCATCTGAATGTGGATTGTCTTGATGCAGATCAGCTTTTCAACTCGGAATGTTCTGATTCCACATTTCAGAATAATAACAGCTCATGATTCCAAGGTTCCAATTCTAATTCTGTAACCACGGATACATACAGGATGCAGCGAACCTGACAGAAACCTGCAGTACAGGAGCAGTCTCTGTGAAATGCTTTAAAAACGTCTTTAAATCCTGCGCATGTCCAAAATGCACACGTCTGGTGTAAAGAACTGTTTATTTTCCTAAAAAAAAAAAAAAAAAAAACACTCCCAGGTTGAATTTCCCAAATAGAATTAATCCTACATTAAAATGATCAAATCTTGATGATGAAATAGTTAATAATGGCTGCATATTTTTTATTTATTTGTTTGTTTAATAGCTTTATACATAGATAGATAGATAGATAGACAGATAGATAGAGAGATGTTTATACAGATAAACATTACCTTTCCAGCTTTTTGGTGAGAAAAGTAATTAAACTTGTCCACTTTAAGTAACCTTTTAAAACATTTAGCTGTTTTACACCAGAAATAAATTCTGCACTGATGACCTCTGCTATAAGTTTTGACGCCATGACATTTTAAATGAAATGCTAATTATGTTCTTTACTTAGTGTGGCCTACGTAGGTTTTATTACAGATATTATTTTATTACAAAAAGTGTCATATGATATTTTATATCATTACACTACACACTCTAAATAACACTTTTTCCTGCTATAGACAGAATTAAGGATGAAGATTTCTAACGTTATATTTCTAACAAGAATAAATATTAAATAAATAAATACCAATTCAATAGTTTAATCTTTTTAACTGACTACACTTTGATCAGTGACTATGATTTTTGTATATGCCCTAATAAACATGCTGATCTCATGCGATTGTGTCCTGTCTCTTCACCTCTAAATCACACACACACACACACACACACACACACACACACACACACACACACGAGAGAGAGAGAGAGAGAACAGCTTGTTCATATAAGAAAACAAAAATATGCAACAGGTATGCAATGTTAATTCCCCATTCCACCACAGTCCTTCTGCAGACTTCCGCTAAACCAACTCCCCACCTGCTACAATAATGAACAGTATTACATACTTGACATACCTGGAATACCTGAGCTAATGGGACAATACTGTACAACCTATTCATGCCAATCACTAGTTGTGACTCATTGTGAATTTTCACGACCTTCTGTTGATTTCAAATTTTAAATAAAAAAACCTCAGAAAAAAATGGTCAGACTTTTCGACCCCACTGTATATGTTTATGTAGGACATTTAGACAAGTGAACATTTTTAATCTTAATACCTGTAAACTTAGTAAGTTCACAGCAACTCTTTCAACACTGTCAAATACAACATTCATTCTAAATTGTGCAGTTTTGCTAATAAATTATAACAATTTATGAATCAAAACAGGGTTGAAAGCTTAAAGAGAATTAAAGCCCCACACCTGAGATTATCTAAATAATTTGCTTAATGCGAATTCTAATTCTTTTTTATTATTTTGAGACCATAATTTCAGAGCAGATCAAATTAAAATAAAGCATCTAAGGGAGGTCAAGAAATGTGGAAGCACATGTGACACTACTATGTAATTTTTATTTATGGATAATGTTATTTTATGATTCCCCTCAAAACTTGAATTCCCTATTTATACTTCTTAAACCATTTCCGGGTTTACATATACGCTCAACGTAATGTCATTTTATGGTTTAAAACCGGTGTCTTACCATAAACTTCTCCCCCTCTCATTAAGTCCCACGGGAGTCCATGTTCTTAATCTGTGTATCCATTTAAACAAATGCAGTGTTAGATTCCAACCCTGAGATTGTCAATTGGTTTATCCAGTGTTCTTTAAAATGATGAATCAGTTTTGTATCTTTGGTGTTATTCTTGATGTGTAAATGTTGTTTTAACCTTGCCGCTAGTGTGTTTTTAGTTTCCCCAATATAGCGTTTCCGACAATATGCACATGTTATATAGTACACTATATTGCTTGTGTTCAAGTATAGATTTTGTGTTATGGGTGTACCTAAAATATATTTTATTTTTCTATGGTATGCTTGCCACGGAGACCGCTGCCGGAGAGTTTTAGAGCTGAATCTGGAACGGACCAAGATATCCTTAATGTTTTTGTTTTTTTCTGTACGCCGAAATGACTTTTAATTTAATTTCATGTTCTAACATTTTTTCTATTCTTCCCAAAAAAGGGTGAGCTTTTTTCGGCGCGTTAGGACAAACATCAGCCATGTTGTAAGATCGCACACGTTGTTCTAAGTACAGAGTATTATAAAGCCTAGAGGGATGCTCGACTTTTATAAGCAGGTTCGTATGCATGCGTTTGTCTGTACATGCACGTGTATGTTTGTGTGTGTGTGTGTGTGTGTGTGTGTGTGTGTGTGTGTGTGTGTGTGTGTGTGTGTGTGATATTTTTGTTTGGATGTGGGATACACATGGCCGTACCATGTATGGTAACGTTTCTGTCACGAATGGATGTGAACCAGATTTAACATAACTATATATATTTTTATGACCTACCACAGAGTGTTAGAAAAAAACATGAGTGTGCAACTTGTGTGTGTGTGTGGTGGGCTGGGGGGGGAACACATGGCTGTACCAGGTATGGTCACGATTTGGATGTGAACCAGATTTAACATAACTATATATATTTTTATGACCTACCACAGAGAGTTTCATATTCTATGTGAAAAGAAAGAACATGTGTGCAACGTGTGTGGGGGCGGAAAAACACATGGCCACACCATGTATGGTCACGAATGGATGTGAACCAGATTTAACATAACTATTCATATTTTTATGATCATGACCTTTGATCTAGATATAGAGAGTTAGAATGTGTATCTTTTTGACCTTTGACCTATACCTGTCAAAACTACGGTTACAATATATACAAACTATCTCTCTCTTGTGTGAAATGTCAGGATGAGTGGACTGTCCTCTCACCAGGTGAGGAGGTTGATTACCAGGCACTAGATATATACAATGTTGTTGACAATTTACTTATTAGCACTAGGTATTCTTGCTGAAGATAAAACAGCCCCACTTTATATTGATTTTACTCCTCACCATTTAATCTATCTTTCCTCTTCTCCTTATTATTATTATTATAGAAGTAGTAGTAGCCTAGTAGTATTCATCTTAGCATAGGATTAGGAAGTGATTTCTAAAAACTGTCAATCACACCTTCATGCTAACTCTGTACATGATGTCAATGGTTCACTGCTCCTCTACCCCCCCCCGTAGATACTTACAGGGATCCTCAACTTTAAGTCTTTTTATTGCAAAAGCAGCTGCTAAAATAATTTTGTGCAGATGGAAAAAAAACGTATTAGGCTAAGCAAATGTTCTGAGTTTTTTTTCCCTAGCAGTTTTTGTTATGTATATGTATTTCGTCAGCGCTGCTACGAGTTTCTTTTTTTTCCCCCCGGTTACAATAATCTAGCCTTATTCTGTTTACTCAGAAAGACTATAACTTTATTTACAGTTCCTCTCCTTAACTTCAGTCACTTCCTCACTGAAACCTATAATCAGAATAACTCCAAAGCTCAGGTCTAAGCCTAAGTCTCCACTATAAATCATGTGTCTAGAACACAGGCTCTGAACTCTTATCTAACACATTTGGTGTTTTATCTGCTCTAAAGCACCCACCTCAGCTCGTGCAGGCCGCTTAATTAGCTGATGACTTGAATCAGGTGAGTTTGGTGCAGGTTCTAATTGAACATCCTCAGGAGTGTAAGGAAGCCTCTCTCTAATATCTTTCTTACCAGTTCAATTTCAACTTCATCACCACCCCAAGAAAGCACTGCATGTTAGTAGTGTTCTGGGTCAGTATCTAAACTGACAGTCTATTCACACACACTAGCACTACTGCACTTCACATCCAGTATTTCCTTCTCTAATGTAGTGGGTTCACTGGTAACAGGTTTGTCTGATTAGTATTCTGGAAAAGGTTAACAATGTCGGTGTGTTGGTTCGGAGTTGTAGTTTGTGTTTGCCATGTTTGTAGTCTGAGGTGCATTCTGGGTAACGGAGTCGCTGGTTTGCTGTGACATGACAATGACACTTGAGAGTTTACTGTTCAAGTCTCAGAATTACTATACATTACTATAATTACCATCAAGCTGCACATGACATTTTATGAAAGTAGTACTATGTTTTTTCTCATTTACGGGTACCTCATACAGTCAAAAGGTTATTGAATTTTAATTATTTTTCTTAAAAATAAAATGAAAAAATTTAAAAACTGAGTTGTGTCGTGGAAATTAGACAACACTTGCAGACTCGTCCTCTGAGGTGAAAAAGGTTTATTACAGAAAGATGGTTAATACAGCATAGAAGAAGTATCCCAGAAGACAAAAAAATTTACATGATCATCCTGTTTACAACGTTTACAGCCAGGCTCTTAATGGATGCTGTTACCTTCTTGAGCATCAGTGAATATTTGCACCTTTTGGAATAGTCGTGTACGAGTCCTTCGATTGTCCTCAGTGTGAAAAGATGGATCGGAACATCATATAACTGCTACTGGAAAGGGCTAAAATATGCAGGAAAAGCAAAGTATGTGAAGGACCTGGAGGATTTTTCTGAAGAACAGTGGGCAGTTTAACTGCTCAGGACAAACAAGGGACTCATGAACAACTATCATAACACATAAAAAGAGTCCTGGATCATTCAGGTAACGACACACAATATTAAGAATCAAACGTGTGTAAACTTTTGAATGGGGTAATTTTGATTAATTCAGCTATTGTGGACTATATGTAAACATCTGTTATGTGAAATAGCTTATTCATGGCGTTACTAAATTAGAAACTTAGGATTTTTATGATCAATCTTATTTTGTTAAGAGTATTAAGATTTTGTAGATTCTGCAAGGGGTATGTAAACTTCCGACCGCAACTGTATAGCCACCCAGCCCCACACACACACACACACACACACACACACACACACACACACACACACACACACACACACACACACACACACACACACACACACACACACACACACACACACACACACACACACACACACACACACACACACACACACACACACACACACACACACACACACACACACACACACACAAAAATTCAACCATTTAAAAACAGCAAGGACTTTTATAGACAATCAAAAATAGACTATAATATGAACATTTTAACAAATTAACAAAGACACCACAGTTAAAACACTCTAAATACCTTCTTTTTGCAAAAGTTTTCAAAAGTCTCCTCTTGCACCCGCACTCTCGATCTGATGCCAGCTGGAGCCACCTCTTCATGGTCCCCTCGACCTCCATCTCTGCAGCTTTAGCCGTGAAGAGGTTTCTATGAACATAGGAAGAAAGCAATACATATCATAAGGTTATTATGAATCTTAAGCATTAATTACGTTTATACCATGGTCAGTGTGAATATTGGATTCTGATTGGCTGGAAGGTGTGCATTATAACCGTTTATTGCACAGGTAGTTCCAGTCAGTTTGATCACTGTGAACATTTCTAAATCAACGCGCAGCCTACATGCACACACAAACACACACACACGCACAGACACTCGAGCATACAGAGACATTTGTGAACACACATTCGTACACACAGACACTTCTTGCCGGCGCTGTCTGCAACTTTAAAAAAAAAATAGCTTTGCTGGTGAAAAGTTACATTATATTTCTCAGCAATGAGGTGTTACCATCACTGTTTGTGAAGTAATTCAACTCTCAGTTTTACTACACTACTGCTGCGCAACACTGACTATGTTTACATGGACAGCAGTAATCTAATTATTGACCTTACTCTGAGTAAGATAATTACGTGATTAAAGTGTTTACATGAGTCGCTTTTAGAATACTCCTGTCATGTTCCCATTTTACATGTTATAGAACATAATTAGATTAACAGCCCGCGTCATTACGTCACCGCGCCACGCCGTCCGACGTCCCTCCAGAATTTCACGCATCAACATACAGTTCGTCTTCGTTATGGTATAGTATACAGTTTTGGGTGTTTTTATTTAATTTTTTTATGAACGCTTTAAGCGCAGTTATTTATTTGTCATGCTGTACGTGCAAATAGACGACTGCTTGAAGCCGTGAGCTGCATCCCAAACCGTGCACTTAGCGTCTCTATAGTAGCCGAGATAGATGTATTTTCCCCACTACAGGCCTATAGTAGGCAAGTATGCGGTTTGGGACGCAGCCGTGCTCTCTTGTTCGCCGTAAAATGTTGAGCACTGCCATGTGTGTACATGTCCTGTCGCAAAATGAGGTGAAAACTCACACGACGTTAATAATGTGATTCAGGTGTTTACATGTCTGTAATACACGTTGATAATGCGACTAAAACAGGAGTACTCGACATGTCTTAATTCGATTAGTGCTTACTTCGAGTAACTTGACTTTAATCAGATTAAGGTAATTAAAAATTGCTGTTTACATGGTAGTTTCTTAATCAAAGTATCGTCTTAATCGGGTTAACAGTGGATTATTGTTGTCCATGTAAACGCACTGACTGACTGCTGAGAGGCACATGATGCAGGAAATTCATACATGATTAATCTCTCTGTCTCTGATAGATATCTGTCAATTCATTCAAATAAATGTAATCTCATCACACTACTTTATCTCTGTGTCTGATTTATATCGGGCAAAATTCCAGATCAAACGACCTAACTAATAGAAATTAACTGTCATTTTAAACTTCTAATCAAAGTTTGCACTTCTAAAATCAATGACAGCTTTAACGTTATTAATTGTGGAAAGACCATGGTATAAGCGGGGTAATCCATGGCTAGGTGTGAATTAAACGATTTGAACGAGTGGTTCATTTCCTCCACATCATGCATTAAAATCGTTTAATGTACATCTAGCCGTGGATTACCCCTTACATATCATCTGAGAGAGACAGCTAATTCTGTATGTAAACAGATATACTTACCAATCACGACCTCTCCGAGTTGGAGAGCGGACAGTGAAGTCTTTCCATTGACTCCCCTCCAATTGAGATTCTTTGCCAGGGAGTTAGCAATCACCCTCTTCAATATGCGCCAGGTGCAGTCAAGCACATCTGCCCCGTCAATAAGCGCCAACCAGTTTACCCGAAACCGATGATTTTTAAAACAATAATATAATATAAAATATAAATAATTAATAAGCATGTATTGCCTTGTCAACTGTGTCAGTGCTTCTCACTACTCCTGCAGTTACCCTGCCCTGTGTGCTTTCCATGTTTTGCTCCTCTAACAAAGATTAGGTCATAACTGTTCCCTCATTTCAAAGTGGTGTTGAATGTTGTGCTTTGAATACGAGAGTGTCACCTTGAGAAAACAAACACTCTCAGTAGCTGTGTAATTGTGCAAGCAATTGTTAACAAAAAAAGAAAAAAAATTCTCACCAGTTTTTGCTTGTAATCTGGGCTCTGTTGCATCCTTCGCTCCAGACTATGCAGTTGAGGAAGATCTTGCAGGGCAGTAAATCTTCATCAGTATCCAAAGACTGCACCTGGAACACCTGTAGTTGAAGCAAGCTCAGTGGTTTGTTGGTCCAGCACCATCTCTAATTTAGTCAACACCTCCCTCAGCATGGCTATGGTAAAGAAGTTAACAATATTTACAAATGATACACACTACAAAATTGTACAATTCCATCCTCAGTCTTATTCCTAACCTACACAAATTCCAGTAAGATGGCTGAGTGGAAATCACGGTTAATTAATACCTACAAAAGAAGTCAATCAGAAAGCAGGAGAATACTTGGTACTGCCGGTACTGAAAAAAAAACTTATTGTATCATTCTTTTTAAAATTTTAGTATCAACTTGGTACAGATACTTTTGACATCACAACTTACCAATTACAACATCCTTGAATTGCATGGATGCCAAGGATATTTTCCCATTCATTTGTAACAGATAGCTGCACAGTGACAAGGGCGGCTGTGGATCAGGTGGTAGAGCGGGTTGTCCACTAATCGTAGGGTTGGCGGTTCCCAGCCAGCATGACTCCACATGCCGAAGTGTCCTTGGGCAAGACACTGAACCCCAAGTTGCTCCCGATGGCAAGTTAGCGCCTTGCATGGCAGCTATGCTATCATTGGTGTGTGAATGGGTAAATGAGACACAGTGTAAAGCGCTTTGGCTATAACTGCGCCATTTACCATTTTACCATTTAGTGACGCAGAAGCGGAGTCCGTTCCATTCCGTGGTGTTTTAATTAACGGAAGTAAAAAAAGAGATGAAGAGAAGGGTGGGGTCTTAGGAAGCAATAAAAAGAACAGGTGACTAGGTGAGAGAAAGCGGGACGCGGAAATGAAAGCCAGGTGAGAATGGCGGAACTGATGGTGTGCATTTGCCAAGGACCATGCTAATGCTCTTACTGTGGATTATAACCTTGTGGATATTGATTCAGGAGGCTGGCGAACACTTCGGGAATATTCTGCCAAGGTGAATCAACAAGCGAGCGGAGTTTTGAGGGTTCGGAGGCACATCACGTATTTGAGATCCTTTCTTTAATACTTTTGTGGAGAACCAGTATGTTTAAATCGTTGGATGTTACTGTCTGTAAAGAACTCCGAGTGTTAAGCGGAATCTGACTGCTCTTTCCCATGCTTTTGGGTTCACGAACTCCCGTACGCCTAAATCACCGCCATTGAAGTGCAGCTTTAAAGTGAACAACTTTTTTGTTTTGGTTAAGAATTATTTTGGGGTTAAATGTTTTTTTTCTGCCTTTTGTGTGTGAAAATTTTCTTGTATGATTAGAGCCTTGTTTCCTTATGGGTGCGTTTATTAATCCCACGTAGGGGAACTTTTTGGTTTTCATTATTTCGGTTTCTATGACTGAAACGATCTGTATTTTCTTATGTTTATTGCATAAATAATAATAAACTTATTTTGTAAGAATTGAGTAACCTTATTCTGAGTGATGTCCAAATTATAAGTTATAAGTGACTGTTAATTTGAACTGTCTGGCGTCCAAACCCCATAAGGTACCACGCTACAGAGTGGCGCCCAAATGGGGACCGAACTGTAAGATTTAGAAAGTTTAGTTGGGGTACTGAACTTAACAGACTTGGACATTTGCGTTATTGATGGACTTGACCATTGTTAATTATTGTGAAATACAGTGTGTACATATATTTTCAGTTTTTCTGGTTGATGTGTACATGAAATGTATGGTTATTGAGAACATTCAGGAGTCTGTGTAACTACTTGCTGCTCTGTATTGTTTCTCTTATTCCCTGGCCATGTCTACCCCTACCCCTCAAATCAAGCGCATCATTACTCTTGTCTTCTTGATGAAGGAAAGAGCCAGGCTCCCACAATCAGTGGAAAAGCAGAAACTGCCTGTGATTTTGCAAGCAGCTGTTATCTGCCTTGCTACAAAAGGCTCAATGGAAGGGAAACCGCTCCCAGCCTTTTTCGGGCGTAGACCTCTTGCTGATAGGTAAACTTGGTGACCAGTACTTTACGGAAAATTTCCCAGTCACGTTCAGAGTCTTATTGAGCAACGAAAGAGCCAGGCTTCCACTTTCTGTGGAAAACCAGAGACTCCCTTTCATTTCGTAAGCAAATGTTAACTGCTTTGCTACAAAAGCACAAAAAAAGGAAATCTGCTCTGTCCAAGGTCTCGCTTTCCAGCTGTTCCTAGAGGACCTGATCCTACGGTGATGACAACCGGTCAGTTATTAAAGCAAAATTCAAAATTTCTAGCTTGTTTCTGCCCGGTCTCGAACCAGGGACCTTTTGCGTGTTAGGCAAACGTGATAACCACTACACTACAGAAACCACGACAGAATCTCCCTTTAGCTGTTGCCTATGGTCTGCTGATGAGAAGAGCACATACTTAAACTTTGTTCAGCAGCGTTGCATTGCCCAGCATGGCATAGGTGGTATAGAGGTGAGCATAGCTGCCTTCCAAACAGTTGACCTGGGTTCAATTCCCGGCCAAAGCACGGATTGTAACTTGGAGGTGCTTTATGGTAGTTGGCACAAAAGGAAGGAATCACCTGCCTGAAAATAAATGGGTCAACCTAATGTGCCTTAGGCCTCCCACAACTCTTTCTGCTTCCCACTTGAATTCTTAGTGCTTCTTTGCTGTTTGTAAACACAGAATATCCAATATGACATGAAGTGCATTCACACTTATTTACAGTTAATGAGCTGACTGACACTGCATTGATTCCACAAGGGAGGTATATGCTGGTGTGTATGCACTTAGGTTCACTCTTATGCAATTATTTAAATGTTCATCTGTCAGTCTTGTTCTGAATTTAGATTCGATCACGTTCATATCAGAACACGCTGCTTCACAAAGGTCTGTAGATCCAAATAAAGCAGATGCTTTGAGGGCAGCTTGGTGAATGTTCTTGTAGTTTCCTGGGTCTACAAGTCTCCAGAAATGTTGTGAATGTTGCTGAGATTTCAGCTGGATATGATTTTGGAGATTAATAACCTCCAAGTCCATCTCTACAGCATTGACATTGAACAGTTCAGCCATCTGCTTTGAAATGTGATCCATGTCTATCTCCATGAAAGACTTGGCAACAAATGCCACACATATCTCAAGATTTTCAAAATCACTGAACCTTTCCTCAGATTCCTGCCCAAGCCTGGACAGGAGGTCACAATACTCGAGTACATCCAAAACTTTGCTTGCATTTGCATGGCTTTCTTTCTATCTTTACCAATGAGGGGAAGTGTTGCAATCTTTTGTTTTTCAATTCGCTGAAGGTAAAATGACAGTTTTGCTTTAAATACCTTCACAGCACTGATCATATCACATATGGTTTTGTCTTTACCTTGTAACTGAAGATTGAGCTGATTCAGTTTCTCTGTCACATCAGCCAAGAATGCAAGATCAAGCAGCCATCAGACAACAGGTTAGTGTCCTCCCCCCCCTGGTTCCATTAAAGCCTTAATTTCACTCACCAAGGAAATAAAACAGTGAAATACCTTACTCCTACTCAACCATCTGACTTCTGTATGAAGGAGATCGCCGTACTCTGCAGAAATTTTGAATACAAATTCTTACATTCAGCCATAATCCAGTCCAGACATTCCGTCATCTGCTCCGTGCAGCACTGCTTCATACACGCTGTAGGAGAAAATAAAGACTTCAGATCATCATCACCATCATCATCATCATCGTCCTCATAATCGTCATCATCGTCGTCATTGTCATCATTGCCATCATTGTCACCCTCATTGCCGTCATCATCATAGTCACCGTCATATCATCGCCATTGTCATCATCATCACCATCGTTATCATCATCGTCGCCGTCATCATCATCTTCATCTTCATCGTCATCATCATAATAATCACGTCATCAACATTGTCATCATCATGGTCATAGTCATCATCTATCGTCATCATCATCATCGTCAACATTGTCACCATGATCATCACACTCCAATGCCCTCCAAAACCCTAAAAAAAATAATTAAAAAAAAAAAAACTCAGAAAACCTCTGAAACCCTCCGAAATGCTAAAAAACTCAAAACCCAAAAAACCCGCCAAAACAGTCCAAAAAACCCATCAAACCCTCCAAACCTGAAAAAACTCTCCAAAAAAAAAAAAAAAAAACCCTCAAAACCCCAAAAGTTGCAGCTTTATTACAGATGTGTTGAAAATGTTTAATTTCTCAAGGGTTTACATTGGAGATCCCCTAATGGTCAAAAGAATAAAGACATGTAGAACTGCAGCACAGTAAACCTTTACTGTGTGTAAAGGCCAAGAAGAAATAAGCAGCTGATATGCACATCAGATAAAGTATTTCCTGAAGGAGCCGGGCCAGACTGGGACAGAAACTGGGTCTCACACCCACCCGGTCCTCCCCATACACAATAATACATGTTTGATGTGAACATTAATAAAGCTATTGACCTGTAGCTGCATGATTTCATGTACAGTGCTGCTGTCACATGATTAGCTGAGTGTATATGGGCCATTGTTCCAGTGATACAATAGAGACTATAATAATTAGAAAATATATTTATAATTAAAATCTACAAGTTAATATAGGAAATTTAAGTAAGACTAGTGAATTTAAATTCAATTTGCATATCCCTCATCAAAAAAAAGTTGAGCAGACACGACAGTACGTTTTTTTATTCATGAACACATATGTACATAAAATTAATCAGATCTCTACACTTAAAGGTCATAAACCCTGTTACCTCAGTGTCAAGCCTGTTACCCTTGTGTAACCAGTGTTACCTCAGTTTCAAGCCTGTTACCCTTGTGTAACCAGTGTTACCTCAGTGTCAAGCCTGTTACCCTTGTGTAACCAGTGTTACCTCAGTGTCAAGCCTGTTACCCTTGTGTAAACAGCATTACCTCAGTGTCAACCCTATTACCCTTGTGTAAACAGTGTTACCCTCATGTCAACTATAAAGTTTGTATCTCCATGTGGTATTCGTGTACTGTGAAGTATCTGGTGTTAAATTTTGGGAAAATGAAGAAAACTAAAGTACAAGTTACACTCTAAACACAAGCTCCATTAAATCATCTTCAGAGAAATGCTGTTACTACAGACTTCGTATAGTAATTGATACTCTAGATAAATATCCCCGCTCATGCCAAGGGATCAAGTGGACACACACATTCATGATAAAAAGAGACTTTATTTACAGTTTACATTTTCATATCACTATAATTTGATTAAAATTACACCTCTTATTTAACAGTTCAGATCAGTAGTTCATAGAGTACAGAAGATACCAATAAGGCCACGTTGTGAAGCACACACACATAAAAGGACACATTTTGATATTTTGTAAAATAGTTAGTAAAATTAGAATAATTTTAAGAATTTATTTATTTATTTATTTATTTTTAAATAGCAAGCTTTTTGTGCCAATTGACAGGCGTGTCTGAGTCAGTGAGGGCAGAGCTTAAGTATAATCTGAACTGTATAACATTACCACTAGCTTCTGTTTTTATTTCTTTAGTATTTGTGGGCATAAAAGCCTGCCTATAATTAAACAGTATAATAGTTTAGTGATATCAGCTGTGCTAGCCCGTCACCTACCCACAGCACTAGTTAACATAGCGAACATTAACGTTACCTCCCCAGCAGTCGCTATACAGCATTAAATAGATGATCAAGCTGAACAAGTGGAAAGAAAAGCTAACGGATGTCACATGATTAAGTTGAAAAAAAATTCACATAAGCTCCACCCATACTGAACCAGGAACACCTGTCACATGGCAAATTCAGTATATACTGACTGTGTGTGCGAGAAAGAGAGAGGTAATGCAACACATGTCCAGCAGAGGGAGCTGGTGAACTGTGTGTTTCTCCAGTACACACACCCCAGAGATAAAAGAGAAGAGAGATTTTCCTCCCATTAACCACAGCATGAGGTCATTAAATAACACAGAAATGAAATAAAATGCATTTTTAAATCCAAACCTGTGACTGTAAATGTATGTATAGTGTATGTGAACATGTACGCATGTGTGTGTGTGTGTGTTTACAGTCACAGTGTGTTTTGCTGGTCTCCTAGCTGCGAGTTTCACTCTCAAAGGCGGGCTTATCGTAGTGCAGTGGCACTTCAAACACACTGCCTCCAAACCTGCAAGCCAATCACAGCACAGGGTATAGTCATTGAATAGAGCCTCCATATGGAAGCGTACCTCTGCACTGAGGAGCACGCCCTCCTAAACAGTTAGGGCAGCTACGAGAAAACAGGTTCCCAGTCCATCACTGAATGCAGAAATACATAACCAGAGCCATCTCTCCCTACAGCTCTAGCCTGGCGTCCCACTGAAGATAAGCAGGGTTGAGCCTGGCCAGTACTGGGAGACCTCCTGGGGAAAACTAAGCTTGCTGATGGAAGTGGTAATAGTGAGACCAGCAGGGGGGGCTCACCCTGTGGTCTGTGTGGGGTCTAATGGCCCAATATAGTGACGGGGACACTACTGTATAAACAGCACTGTCTTTTGGATGAGACATTAAACTGAGGTCCTGACTCTCTGTGGTCATTAAAAATATAAAACATAAATAAAAATAAATTAAAATAAAATAAAATAAAGAGTAGGGGTATAACCCCAGTGTCCTGCCCAAATTCCCTCATTGGCCTTCTCGATCACCCCCTAATAATCCCCATCTCTGAATTGGCTACATCACTCTCTCCTCTCCACTAATAGCTGGTGTGTGGTGGGAGATCTGGAGCACTATGACTGCTGTCCCATCATCCAGGTGGAGGATACGCACTAGTGGTCTCGTCCCAGTGTAAAGCACTTTGAGTGTCTAGAAAAGTGCTATAGAAATATAACTGTAACCAAGTAACTTGAAGATGCCCCACCTGCCAGAGAAAATCACCATGAAACCTGCCCTGGATCTCCACAGGTCAACTCAGTGACAAGACCAAGACCAAAAACTGTCAGCCACTGTGAAGAACACCACTGCTGAGCTATTCCCATTAGATGGAGAAAAGTATTAGAACAGCAAGGGCAATTATTTTGGTTTGCTATATACTGGAAACATTTGGGCTTGAGATCAAACGATGAATAGGAGTTGATTAACACATTTAAATGTAAATATTAGGAAATTAAATTCTGGTCAAACAACTTAAAATATGGCACCTTGTGTTTAAACCTACCCATTTTTCAAATGATCGAAAATATTGGAACATATTTGGAATGTCCTAAAAATGACCGACATATCTCAAACCCAAATGTCTTCAGTGTATAGTAAAACCAAATCCTGGGCTTCAGAGGAAACTGTATTGAGAGACCAGCGCACGTCCTGACACCATGTTTCCATCGAACCCAGGACAAGAATATCAGCGTTCTCACAAACCTTATGGCCTCTCGTCAGTTGAGCCACAATCTTGAATCTTTTTGTGGTCATGCTAGTATGTTTAGTCCAAATACAGGTGTGTGCTTCCAAAATAATACCCCCCCCCCACACACACACACACACACAGTGAACAAACTAGCTTATTAGCAGCAGCTTCTGGAATTCAGCAAGGCAGGCTGAAATACAGTGTGTGTGTGCATGCGCACTTCTCACCTTCATGTGTGTGGTCAGCAGGACCCAGCTGCTCTGTTGCATGCAGAGATTCATATCCAGAAAAGGCAGCATCGCTGTGTGAGAGACTCGGAGTTGGGGTGTATGCTGGAGACTGAGTCACAGTGTGTGTGAAAGTACTCAGTGCTGCTGGGAAACGAATGCAAAGCAGAAGTGACCGTCTACATGTGCTGCTCCTCAACATCCGTCTCTAGAGAGATGAGAAACTCTCATGAATCCATTTACGCACACACCTCACCTCTACTCTGAGGGATTTGAGGATGTCACACGTACATCGGGCAGGTCCTATGATCCATCAGCCATGGCTCAACACATGCCTTATGGAAGAAGTGACCACACAGACAGACAGACACACACACACACACACACAGGGTAAGACTGATAATGTGCTATGGACACAATTCTGTCTTACAGGGTTTCAGAATGTAAAGTTTCGAGTCCAGAGCTCTGAGGTGTACACTGGCACTGCAGAGAATCCTGTACCCTCCTCACTCTCATCTCATGCAGTGCATTCTGGGAATTACAGTCTTACTGATAATCCACAAACTCCACATTTCAAGTCCACCAGCACTGTAACAGAGGTAATTTCCTACTGCCTAACTCATATTCTCTACCCCTAACCCCTTAACTCCAAAAGCCTAACCCCTAGCCCATTAGCACCAAGTGCTTGTGATCAGGGTGTGGTTCAGGAGGTATGGAGAGTTCAGTTCCTTGTTCTAAAGATATTGAGACCACAGTGTCAGAAACTGAAACTCCTCCACCTGGATTTTCTGCTGTCTGTGTTGTAAACAACATTAATCTGAATTTGACTAAACCAGAAGAAATAAATGTCACAGCGTCTCATCAGATTGTTTCCAAATAAGCAATCAGACACACCTCCCCACCAAACAATCAGCTTTAGGGGTACGGTACACTTTAGTATTTTTACTTTTAACTATATGTTTTCTTACTCTTCCTCAAATAGAGATGTTCTATGCGTAGTAAAAGGTCGGTTGTACCGGAGCTGAAGTTTCTCTTTTCTTTTTCTTGCTGAGTAAGAAAAGTCCAGAAAGCAGGAGGGCAGTTCTCAATAGAGGAATTGTTTTTGAAAGTTTTTGCTAGAATGCTTGCAATTTCTTTTTTGAAGTCAGGAGTGTGCCGTGCTGTTGTATTTGTATGTGTTGTATTTACAGTGACCAGCGTGTGCAGAAAGCGCAGGACATGGTCCAGGCCGAGTCACAGTTGCACAGCCTCATGATGGACAGCGTTAATCAGAACTCAGGACCCAGTTGGCTCCCGCTGTCATGGCAACAGGGCCCAGACCAACACACGACGATGGATGATGTCAAAACCACGCCACCCTGCCATAACCTCAGCCCACCTGCTGTGGTGGATCTCACCCAATCAGGATCGGACGAGATGGAGATGATGAGAATGGATGGAGGGATGGAGGTGAAGGATGAGTATGTGATGGATTTATCTACACAGGTGACAGGACAGTTATTTTGGACAAGTGTTTAAGAGCATAAATGATGAGGAGCGTTTAATCATAGAGGAGAAATCCGATCATACACACTCACTCAAATCAGACCTTGCACATTTCTCCTTTCATGCAATCAGATTCATCTGTAGTTCTGTTGGGAATTGAGTCAAACTTACCAAAAGCATTATCAGAGGTGGACTTTGATTCAAAAGCCTGCATCGAGTTTGATGCTGATGCATCTAAACCTCTGCCACTGGAGCTATAGATGAATCTGACCCCACACCCAACAATGATAGTGGTAGGCAGAAATCAGAATATTTCACTGCAGCAGACGAGTCCTTGCTCTGCCCCACCAAGAAGAAAAAACTGAAAGTCATCTATGATGGTGAGGAAGAGGGGCATGAAGAAGAAGAGGTGGAGAAACCTGTTTTGGCTAGCAGTCCATTAGCTCGCAGCTTCATGGGCCTCAGATCTTCCACACCCGAATCCATGCTGAATAATGGCACCAACCGCAGATGCAGCAGGAACACATCAATTGCATCACGACGCTCATGAGTAGAGTCACAGCTGCAGGATATGGAGGAGGAAGAGGAGGAACCAGAGATGAAAGAGGAAAAATTAGAGGAGTGGGAGGAGCCAGAGGACGAGCCAGAGCCTAGTGAACACATGGTTGAGTCTGAGGAGGAAGAGGAAGGTGATGGTAAAGAGCTTCACTGACGTTCAACTGGCCTCTAGTGAAGTTGTGCATCAGTGTGCAGCCACTGAAGTGCAGAGTCCAAATGATGTCAAACATCAAGAGGAATCGTTTGATTCACTGGTGCATTCTGGGAAACAGTGTTTGTCTGAAGGGAGGAAACAGGAAGCACTGGACTTTTTTCTGAAGGCCATTGACATTAACACTGGAGACAGTGAGATACAACTGCTCATCAGCTTACTGTACAGACACTCGAGGCACTGACACACACACACACACACCTGCTCATCATCCAACCATACAGACACAGTCACTGACACACACAGTGTGTGGGTGGGTCTTCCAGCTAAAGTGGTTTAGAATTAGGCCTAGATTTGAGGAATGCTGTATGGTGCGTGCTCTATGCCATATGAGGAGTTTTGTACATCAAAGCAAGCACTGATCATGTTTGGGGACACAAGCTCCGCCTGCTTGCCCTTTATGTACGTTATGCAACATGGCTAAAATTTTTTTGACTTTTTCTTCAATTAAAGCACTGAGATGAACAGCCACATCTGTTTCAGATTCATATTTACACTTACTCTTGCACTATTAACACTAAATCCCATTACCTGTATTTATGAATATTAATTTGCTGTTCATATTGCTGTTCAATATTAATATTAATTGCTGTTCAAATTGTTATTTAATAATATAACTGTCAATCCAGCATCTAAAATTTTCACACCCCAACCAGACATCCCAAATAGCAAGTACGTTTGGGCCACATGTGGGTATTATCCGTCACATATGGCCTAGATATAGCACCGCTGAACAGATATGGGCCAAATTGTGACCATATTTGTCCTCGTCCTGCAGAGTATCCTCATTAGAGAACAGCAAGTCATGACGGGACACGCCAAACACATTCATGCCCTTCAGAGAGGAGATGTGGCACTGCAGCTCAGGGTCGGAGCGGCACGCAGACGAGTGGAGCGACTGCAGCTGCAGCCGAGTGGAGGACGAGTACGTGTCCTCCAGTGTGAAAAGCTCCTTCAGCTCCTGCTTAGAGAAGTACCGAAATGGGTCCTTAAACACCTATAGTAGGAAAACACACACGTGCACATACATGTGCAAATACACACACAAGCACACACATGACGAAAATATATCGTATAGCTGTACCGGTTCAAGTAAGAATTTTAAATACGCAACCAGGAAAAAAAAACAAAAACATTTGTACACCCTGGCACATGTGTTTTTTTTTTTTTTTTAAGTTTTAAAATAATAATAAGAACATTAATACTGAAATAACATACACACAAATATGCTGTGAAATCTTAAACTTTTTAAATGTTATATTTCAATTTTTTGCACATACTCAACATCTCCCAGATTCATCAAGAGCTTCACCCAGGTTACTTTTCTTAAAGTTCTCAAATGAACAGAGCTCCTTACTGCTTCCCCTGAGGTCCACAGGAACACTGCTCTTTTTAGGGCTTCAACAATTAGTTTTATAAACAAATACTCTCGACTATTTTTAATCAACTACTCCTGGGTAGCTGGAGTACTACTCCACTAAGCTTTTGTGGAGTGCCTTAAGCAGAATGAACTTAAGAATGCATTTATGCGACTTATTAGAAGGAATGTAAAAAGTGAGTTCTTAAAAAAAAAATTTAAAAATAAATGAAGATAAATAAATAAAACCTGAGATGTATCTTGATCTCAGGTTTCCCTTATCGATGGCTTGTAACTTGCTTATCCAAGTCGATGGATGTAACTACCACCCCAAAGTGACGGTACAGAGAAAGGATACATGGCGTAATGGACTATCAAAAATCAAAAGATATTAAATGAAAACCTGACTGCCTCTGACAGAAAGCTTCAAATGGGCCGTGGTTGGATCTTCCAGCAGGACAGTGATCCAAAACATACATCAAGATCAACACAAAAATGGTTTACTGCTACTTTATTTGTTACACAAATACAAACACACACACACACACACACACACACACACACGTTTGTAGTGCTTGTGTAGTTTCAGTTTGAATGTGTAAGCTCTGGGAGATTCACACACTAGAGGGTTTGAGTGGTTTCCCCCTGCAGTGTCTCCAGTTTTACAAATGCAGTAAAAATGGGAGACAGGAGTTAAGTGGTGCAGAGACACACACACATATACACACATATACACACATATACACACATATACACACATATACACACATATACACACATATACACACATATACACACATACACACACACACACACACACACACACACACACACACACACACACACACACACACACACACACACACACATACTGACTGGTATGTAAATACCTGTTATATTTCTCCTCCCTGTCTGCATCATTGATATTCAAAGACCTGCAAATAAACCAGACACAAACACACATAAGCTCAATGATACACACCTCTCAGCTCAGGGGTGCATTAACACAGCAGCCAGCACTCTGACCCCCACCTCATTATACTTTAATAATGTCCAGTGGATATATTCTGATGTATATATAACAAGTTCAATCACCTGATTTCTTTAGCTTTTGATACTCTACGGCTGCTCCTAACGCCATACAGACTTCATATAAATCCATAATGAACTTTTCCACACTATCTGTTGTTACCCAGATGAGGATGGGTTCCCTTCTGAGTCGGGTTCCTCTCAAGGTTTCTTCCTCTTAAAACATCTTAGGGAGTTTTTCCTCGCCACCGTCGCCACTCAGTGTCTTGCTCAGTTGGGATAAATTCACACCTTTAATATCTGTATACCGTGTTGATATTTCTGTAAAGCTGCTTTGAAACAATGTCTATTGTAAAAAGCGCTGTACAAATAAAATTGAATTGAACTGCACTTACTCCTAAGGTCAGATCAGGTTAACGTTCTTTGCTTCCCCATGAGGCGCAATAAGTTTACAGACTACGCAAGTAACACTGGCTTGATCTAAGACAGTGAAAAATAGTCAAGTGCACATAGCAAGCTTTGTTTCATGCTTTGTGTCGATGATCAGCTCACTGTATTGGGTCAAAAAATAAATAAATATCTGCAGATCGCATATTTAAGCCAAACACATCCAATTTCTATCTACATCTTATCGATCACCACACATCCATGAAGACTTTCCTGTACATCACAGATTAGATTTTTGACTTTTCAGTCACAAAACATCCAGACTGATTGATTAATATTAGCTAATTTATTTGTAATTGCTCATATAGAGGTCATATTATTTTCTAGACAAACTATTTACTGTTAGCTGCTGATCTATTGCCTATATCCACAAACATTTGAAAGCAGCAAAACTTTTTATTTGGGATTAAGTAGAAGGCTGTCTAGAAGTAACATTTTGCCCAACTCCTCACCTCTGCCACCAGTGAGAGTGCATGATGTGGCCACAGCTGCCGGTATGGGTACCAAAGGACAGGTCAGGGTGCATGAAGAGGGGATCACAGCTCTCTGTAACACACATGTATCCTCCAGAAATAAGCACACTGGCTACTCAAACCTATCCAATTACTTGACTGATCACCTGCAAATTTGTTCATCATTCAAAATCTTTCTGCAGAACTCTGTTGAAGATTCTGTACATCAGAGATTCATCTGTACTTCAACAAAACATTTCACATGTATAGAGTTTTGTCTACGTTCATCAAGTAATCACATTTATAAGTGTATTTATTATCTCTCCCCTCCCTGATGGATATTTACACCCCCCGTTGCCTCAGCAGAGGAAAAACCATCATTAAGGACAGCTCTCACCCTGGCTCTGATCAGTTTAATCTGCTGCCCTCAGGGAGACGTTACAGGTGCATCAGAACAAGGACTAATAGATTCAAGAATAGTTTTTTTTTTCCCCAAAAGCTATAACCATTCTAAACACACACATGTACTGATTTCACAGTATAGGTATATAGTGTCTCAGAACTGTGCATTTTATAGTACCCCCCACCTCCCATAGTTAAGACCCAAATCTCCACCATTCTGAAGGCATAAAGTACGTATTCATGTGTAAGCAAACATTTGTTTTATCTATGGGAAATAAATGAACATTAGAACAGATTTACTTGTCTCTGACTGAACAAAGCAGGCCATATTAAACTGGGTTAAATATACAAATCCACACAGTTCACCAGTCCAATAGAATCTGTACAACACATTAGCAATACTTCTGCTCTGTTTAGACCCAGAAAATATAAAATACTTACTTTAGTATGAAATTTCTGTCGAGTGTCTACCATGGGGTCGGGATTTACGGTCTGTGAACACATGCTGATTACACGTGCAGGAAAAGCAACCCACACGTGCAAACCTGACCGAGTGAGAAAGACTCAAACGATTCAAGAAGAGGATTCTGAATCGGTTCATTTAAAGAATCATTACCAAGGCTGCTTATCCTACTTGAATGAATTAACTGAATCAGTTGAACCGACTCTTCATCGCTCAGTAAGCCAACGCCGATGAGAATTTCAGAATTATTTTAAAACATTTATATATAGATTCTGTTCTACTTTCTCCCTCTCTCCTTTCGCCGAGCCCCACACGAATTTATGGAGATACTAGAGATCCTGATCCTTTCAGCCTCTGGATGGAGCTCAAATCTTCTTTAATTCCAGACTGCTGGGACTACGGCTGCTCTTAACACCATACAGACTTCATATAAATCCATAATGAACTTTTTCACAATATCTGTTGTTACCCAGATGAGGATGGGTTCCCTTCTGAGTCGGGTTCCTCTCAAGGTTTCTTCCTCTTAAAACATCTTAGGGAGTTTTTCCTTGCCACCGTCGCCACTCAGTGGCTTGCTCAGTTGGGATAAATTCACACCTTTAATATCTGTATACCGTGTTGATATTTCTGTAAAGCTGCTTTGAGACAATGTCTATTGTAAAAAGCGCTATACAAATAAAATTGAATTGAATTGAATTGAATATATTTTTTGAGAGAAGTTTAACGGCTTGAGAAGTGACTCAAGCAGCCTTTTTATTCACAAATCTCACACACACAAACAAGAACACGATACTCGCTAAATATATATATATATATATATATATATATATATATATATATATATATATATATATATATATATATATATATATCAATTTTGTTTCTCCTGCTGACATATATGGCCATCTTTGCCTGCCCTATGATAAAATTTATCAACTGACACTTAAACCTTTTTTTTTTTAAGAGTATTTAAAACCAAAGATAAAAGTTTCGATTGTAAAACTCTCATTAAAATGGCCAAGCAGTCTCTGTAAAACAGTAAAAAGAGGCTTCAGTCTCACACAGTGCATAAACATGTGAAAAACAGATTCTCTCACGGCACAGAAAGGACATTCATAACTCACATCAGGGTTTAAAACACAGATAAAAGAATTAACAGCCACTGCACCGTGTGAAATCCTCCACTGTAAATCCCCACACTTTTTTGTTAATGGTGACTTGTACAAAGCCCTCCATTGTGGCTTTACATGTTCCTTTATTTGTAGAACTGAACGCCAAGGTGTGTCGACTCTTTTGTCCAGAAACTTTTTATTTAGAGATAGTGCACACATTTTGTACAGTTCTTTCCCAGATGGTAACTTGGGACCCACAAAACTTAGTTTTTCAGATTTAAAAAACACACCTGAGCACTCACGTACATTTGCCGAGACACTAAAATCTGGAAAAGGATCTTGGTCATTGGGACTACTTAGCCCTCCGGAATATTCCTTCAGCATGTTCAGGACCTCTTCAGTCAACAGGGACCTCCATTCCACAAGGAACTGCGTGACTACACGGACTGACCTCATCTTTATGTGTCCAGCAACTCCCACCGCGTTCCCAAACTCCGGTCCTGCTAAGGTCAGTAGGTCACCTAGAGTGACGACTCCAGCCCTGCGGAACCCCTCCATAAGTGCAGGAAACGGCTTCCTTTGAGATGCATCTAAAATGGAACCATTTATGATTGGCTCCTGCAGCGGCCAGTAGAGAGAACTTGAGCATTGTACTCTCTGCACTGTTAAAAGTCCCCACACTTTAAAAACATTTCGGTAAAAAACAGGAAGTTTCCTGATGTCCATCTTTTTCGGGTCCATCCAGAAAAGAGGTTTATTTAAATCCAGCCCTTCAAGTGTCTGTAAAATGGCACATGCTACAGCCTTCCAGTTTGCATTTACTGGTCCATGTAGCAGCCTTTGCACAAACTGTAACCGAAAGGCTGCAGTCCTGCTCTGCAGGTGCACCAGTCCATGTCCCCCTTCATCCTTGGGGAGAAACAGTACACTCTGTGGAACCCAGTGTAGATTGTTTCAAGAAGACGTTATCATGGGCCTGTTCATCGGAGATTTCACTCTTGTACAGTGCCTTGTAGAAACCGACTGCTCTCTTTCGAATTTCTCTATGGTCCACTAAAAGTGTCCCATCATCAGAAAACAGGCCATGTATCATCTTATTTTGACCATTCTTTTTTTCCAAATTAAAAAAGAATTTTGACGGTGCATCCATACACTCTACAGTCTGAAACCGTGACCTGACCAGAGCTCCTTGTGCGGTAACGTCTAGCAATTTGGTCAATAAAATTTTTTGTCCTTAAATTTTCTATGCATACCTGCCGTCCTGTGTTTTTCATTAACTCTTGAAGCGCCATTATTTCAGCCTCCAAGGATTTCATGCGTAGAGTTGTGTCTCTCGTGACACTGGAGGTATACTGTTGACACGGCTGTTTAATTTGCGTTTTGGCAAAATCCCACCACTGTTGCACAGATTCAAAAGAAACCTTTGTGGCCCTAAAATCACTCCAAAAATATTTAAACACATCCCTAAAATGACCGTCTTGCAATAAACTGGTGTTAAAATGCCAATACGCACTCTTATGCTTGAGTTTACTTAAATACACAGTGGAGAGAACCATACAATGGTCCGTAAATCCTACCGGTATAATTACACAACTTCTAAAAGCACTTAACTGGTGTTTAAAACCATCAAATTGATCCAATCTGGCCATAGAGAGCATATTATTATAAGAGTGCACCCAGGTATATTGTTTCTGCATGTGGTGAAAATTTCTCCAAATGTCCACAAGGTCACAGGAATTCATTAACTCGACTAGCCTTCTACGTGATGGCATATGGGGCTCTACATGATTCCTGTCTATACCCAGCTCTGTCTAACATTACATTGACTTTTGTAAGGATTTTTTTTAGACGGTATCCCTCCTGATCAGTGAAACCCCCTTCTCCCATAAACCCACGTGTTTTTTTAATGAACTGTTCCACATCCGGGAAAAACTCGTCTATCCTCACATTCCTAGCATGTTTAGTCTTTCTCAGAAAAGCCTTGATGTCATCCACACTATATTCATGGCTCGAAAAGCCACTTAGATTTACACTAGTATTAGTTGTTAATCACAAATTTACACTACATGTTATACTACAGTCAGACGCTTCGCTCTCACTCTCTACCTCCACAGAATTCAGCTCCTCTGCAACATCTTTCCTCTTAGCCTGTGCATTTCGGGATTCACCCGTCTTTCAGGACAGGCCCGCAGCAGATGACCAGATAAACCACACCCAAAACACTTCATTGTAGTAGTAGTAGCGTAAATAACATAATTAAAATCCTCCACCTTTACATTGAGTGTCAGATCCAGATCATTATTGTCCTTCAGAACCATGTACACACACCGTCTGAAAGACACGACATGTTTTACACGAGGGGATTTACTTGTAGTCGCGATCTTCTTGATCTGAGAGACCAGTTTACCATAGCGGGATAGAGTTTGGGACAGAACCTCGTCCTTAATAAAAGGAGGAACATTCGACAGGATGACTTTTTTACACGGTGTTGATAAAGGAAGCACTAAGTGGAACACACCATCAATCACAACTCCACTGTCCACCATGTCGTTTACTAACTCCACCGTTTTCAGAAACAGCACGACGGCACTATTCATCCGGGCCGCAGACAGAATGTTGTCGTGTCCAACACTCTCCCCCACGGCCAGACTAACCTCCTCAACGCTGGCGGTAGTGGCTACTTTAATAGCATGCCGCCGCGTGAGGGAATCATACTTCCCCATACCTGAGGCAGCCATGCGTCCCAAAACAACACGGAAACAGCCGCCCAGGCCAGCGGGAAAAATCACACACAAACACACACACGCGTGCACACACACACACACACACACACAGACACACAACAAACACACACACACGCACACACACACAACAAACAAGAGTAAATTAAGACCCCCTCAGAAACCAAAGACCTAAAAGGAAATCGTATTTCTGAAGAAAAGACAGATAGAAAAATGAACAAGCGAACTTTGGAGCAGCGGCCTCGGCCACGCTCCACACACACTCACTCAGTCCATGCGCACACGAGAGAGAGAGAGAGAGGGAGAGAGAGAGAGAGAGAGAGAGAGAGAGAGAGAGAGAGAGAGAGAGAGTGAGTGTCTGTGTGAGAGAATGTCTGTGTGAGAGAGAGAGTGTCTGTGTGAGAGAGAGAGAGTGAGTGTCTGTGTGAGAGAATGTCTGTGTGAGAGAGAGAGTGTGTCTGTGTGTGAGAGAGAGTGTATCTGTGTGTGAGAGAGAGTGTATCTGTGTGTGAGAGAGAGTGTGTCTGTGTGTGAGAGAGAGTGTGTCTGTGTGTGAGAGGGAGTGTGTCTGTGAAAGAGAGAGAATGTGTCTTTGTGTGTGAGAGGGAGTGTGTCTGTGAGAGAGTGTCTGTGCGAGTGAGAGAGAGAGAGAATGTGTCTGTGAGAGAGAGTGTCCGTGCGAGAGAGAGAGAGAGAGAGAGTGTCTGTGTGTTAGAGGGATAGTGTGTCTGTGTGAGAGTGTGTCTGTCTGTGTGTGAGAGAGTGTGTCTGTGAGACAGAGAGTGTGTCTGTGTGTGTGTGTGAGAGAGAGTGTGTGTATGTGTGTGTGTGAGAGAGAGTGTGTGTGTGTGTGTGAGAGAGAGAGAGTGTGTGTGTGTGTGTGAGAGAGAGTGAGAGAGTATGTGTGTGTGCGTGTGTGTGAGAGAGAGAGAGTGTGTGTGAGAGAGAGGGTGTGTGCGTGTGTGTGTGTGTGTGTGTGAGAGAGAGAGAGAGAGAGAGAGAGAGAAAAATGTGTGTGTGAGAGAGAGAGTATGTGTGTGTGAGAGAGAGTGTATGTGTGAGAGAGTGTGTGTGTGTGAGAGAGAGAGAGTGTGTGTGTGTGTGTGTGTGTGTGAGAGAGAGAGAGAGAGAGAGAGTATGTGTGTGTGTGTGAGAGAGAGAAAGTTTGTAATTATCACTTCATGGGGACATCATCATGTTTACACAGCAACCTCATGGGGACCAAAAACATTATGGGGACAAAAATCCACGTCCTCACAGGGGTGATGCATTGAAAAGTGTTGAGGAGGCTGTAAATAGACGCCTCACAAATTTTTATCTTTGGCATATAACGCATGATCTGGACAAACTGTGTGTGTGATCGGTTTGGTCTATGTCGCCCCCTTTAGTCTGGAACCGGTATTTATTGGGGGAGGGGCTTGGCCAACCACTTCACACACTCTGCGTCTAATTTATGCAAATTACGGTACCACCCACTTAGTAAAGGACTGTGGCTAATCTGCATATGCACATTAGCTCTATTACCTATTAGCGGATTAAAAAGCTTTAAAACAAAGAGGTAATATTTTTTAAAGTTTTGTTCAACTAGGCATTAATATTGATATTTGATTAAGTTAAAATTAACAGAAAATGTAAGTGTACAAAAAGTGACTGGTAAGTTAAAAGCCTAATTAGACTGTTAGAAGGTTAGATTGTTAGCATAAGCTAAACATTAATAAGTTAGAACAGATAGTTATCATGTTTTCCAAATAATTATAAGTCTTAATAGTAATTAAAGTTTCAGTTTTAAATTTTTCGCACAGCGAAATGACACTTTTTTAAAATCTCTAAACAGTAAAACGAAATCCTTAAGTCGGGTTACAGTATATATATATATATATATATATATATATATATATATATATATATATATATATATATATATTTTTTTTTTTTTTTTTTTACTGCACTAATAGTTCGTAAACACCACACAGGAAGTAGGAAAAGAACTACATTTCCCATCTGCCCTGGCTGTCACAGGCTAATAGCACCAGTTGCTTTCCATTGCCCTAAGGAGTGATTCTACTGCTGCACCGAGACCAAATGCAACGAAAGGTAAGTTATTATTATAATTTTTTGCAGTTTATAAGTTTGTAATTTTATTTATGCTTTAAGACTTTATTTATAATTGAATCACAATATTAAAGTAATTGTTATGCTAGCGGACTTTACTAGCCAGAGTTAACACTTTAACCAATCCAGCACATTAGTAAGTACAATAAGTTAATAAAATGAAGTTAATATATTAAATAGACTTTGGTGGTTGTCATGTCATGTGAATATTTAGTGTTATACCGACTTCTGTAACTAGCTTCACCATGTAACGGATAGTTGGGTTATAAATAGCAGAGTCAGGCTTCCTAAATAGTTATCGATCTGAGCGCTGGATTGAGTTTAAAGCCTCTGAAATCGAGGACAGGGTGGACAGTAGTCTGGACCGAGCCGAGCTCATTAGTTCCAGTTATTAGTTTGTACGGATATGGTTATTTTCTTACTCAGAACATCACTAGGGACTGAAAATCTCAATATATTAACATTTTCTTTAGAGGTAAAATGGCACGAAGGTGGAAGAAGAATAATTATAACTAGACCAGTACATTTCCTGAAGAAAATGTGAGCGGTGCTTGCCATGGTGAAATCGGGACAGGGCGCCAATACATTCAAGAGCCGCCTCCGTAGGGTGCCAATACTTTCGAGAGCCGGACAGATATGGCACCAGCACTGTTAGAGCCGGCCGTGTAGTGCGCCAATACTTTTTAGAGCCGACCGTCAAGGGCGCCAGTACTTTTGAGAGCTGGCCGTGCAGGGTGCCAATACTTTTGAGAGCCGGCCAGATCGTGTGCCAATACTTCTGAGAGCTGAACAGATCGTGTGCCAATACATTTTAGAGCCGAACGTGTACGGAGGCAATACTTTTACAGCTTTCAGTTTAGAGGGCCAATACTTTCACAACTCAATGCAAGTCTATGGGAAATTTTCTGACTTTGAGCTTCCGTACTGGGAATGCCGACATTCCAATCACTTCCAAAAGTCATAGCACACCTCTCCTCAATAAGCCGATCGATTCGACACCTCACCCGTCGATCTCCGACAAACGGTGCGAGACTAGTTACATGCCGAAAAAAAAGTGGAAGAAGAAGAATAATAATTATAACTAGACTGGTACATTTCCTGAAGAAAATGTGAGTGGTGCTTGCAGTGGCGAAACAGGGACGGGCCCCAATACTTTCGAGAGCTGACGGTGTAGGGCGGCAATACTTTCGAGAGCTGGACAGATATGGCGCCAGCATTGTTAGAGCCGGCCGTGTAGTGCACCAATACTTTTTAGATCCGACCATCAAGGGCGCCAGTACTTTTGAGAGCTGGCCGTGCAGGGTGCCAATACTTCTGAGAGCCGAACAGATCGTGTGCCAATACATTTTAGAGCCAAATGTGTATGGAGGAAAATTTTTTAGAGCTTTCTCCTTAGAGGGCCAATACGTTCGAAACTCAATACAAGTCTCTGGGAAATTTTCTGATTTTGAGCTTCCGTAGCGGGAATTCCGGCATTCCGATCACTTATAAAAGTCATAGCACACCTCTGCTCAATAAGCCGATCGATTCGCACCTCACCCGTAGATCTCCGACAAACGGTGCGGGACTAGTTACGTGCCGAAAAAAAAGTGGAAGAAGAAGAATAATTATTATAATAATAATTAGACTGGTACATTTCCTGAAGAAAATGTGAGTGGTGCTTGTGTGGCAAAATTCAGATCGGGCGCCAATACTTTTGAAAGCCGACAGCGTAGGGCGCCAATACTTTCGAGAGTCGGACGAATAGGGTGCTAAAGGGGTTTAGCATGATGCTCGCATGTTTTAGCATGATGCTAGCGTGTTTTAGCATGATGCTCGCGTGTTTTAGCATCATGCTAGCATGTTTTAGCATCATGCTAGCATGTTTTAGCATGTTTTAGCATCATGCTAGCATGTTTTAGCAAGTTTTAGCATTGTGCTAGCATGTTTTAGCATTGTGCTAGCATGTTTTAGCATTGTGCTAGCATGTTTTAGCATCGTGCTAGCATGTTTTAGCATCGTGCTAGCATGTTTTAGCATCTCGCTTACATGTTTTAGCATCATGCTGGCATGTTGCTAGCATGTGTTAGCACTGTACTGGCCATATAGGGTGCCAATACTTTTAAAGCTGGACAAATAGGGCGCAAATACTTTCGAATGCCGGACTCTAGGGCACCAATATATTCGAGAGGTGAAAGTGTAGGGTGTCAATAATTTCGAGTGCCGGACGCTAAGGGCGGCAATACTTCCGAGAGCCGACAGCGTAGGACAGCAATACTTTCGAGTGCCGGACGCTAAGGGCGCCAATACTTTCGCAAGCCAGACAGATGGGGCGCCAGCATTGTTAGAGCCGGCTGTATAGTGCGCCAATACTTTTTAGAGCCAGCCGTCAAGGGCGCCAGTACTTTTGAGAGCTGGCCGTGCGGGGTCCCAATACTTTTGAGCGCCGGCAGGATAGGGTGCCAATACTTCTGAGAGCCGAACAGATCGTGTGCCAATACGTTTTAGAGCCGAACATGTACGGAGGCAAAACTTTTAGAGCTTTCTCCTTAGAGGGCCAATACTTTCGAACTCAATGCAAGTCTATGGGAAATTTTCAGAATTTGAGCTTCCGTAGCGGGAATTCCAGCATTCCGAACGCTTATAAAAGTCATAGCACACATCTCCTCAATAAGCCGATCGATTCGACACCTCACCCGTCGATCTCCGACAAACGGTGCGGGACTAGTTACATGCCGAAAAAACGTGGAAGAAGAATAATAATAACTAGACCGGTACATTTCCTGAAGAAAATGTGAGTGGTGCTTGTGTTGGTGAAACAGGGATGGGTGCCAATACTTTCCAGAGCCGACAGCATAGGGCGCCAATACTTCCAGAGCCGGACAAATATGGCGCCAGCATTGTTAGAGCCGGCCGTGTAGTGCGCCAATACATTTTAGAGCCGACTGTCGAGGGCGCCAGTACTTTTGAGAGCTGGCCGTGCGGGGTCCCAATACTTTTGAGCGCCGGCCAGAGAGGAGTAATAATTATAATAATAATAATAATAATAATAATAATAATAATAATAATAATAATATTATTATTATTATTATTATTATTATTATTATTATTATTATTAAGTATGCAAGGGAACAATAGTAGTGCTTTACAAGCACCACTAATTAAATGATCCATAGAATTAACCTGCATAAAAAACGACAATGTCTGCATAGTTTTTCTTCAAAGTGTACTTTCATTGTACTTGAAAATTGCAGCTGTAAAGTATTTGTCCACTTAAACATTTACATCTGACCGTTAACAATAAAAATTCTGTGCAGAGCGATCATATTTGTAGAATTTGATGTGGAATATTCGGTCACTGAATACTTCTCTCTTTCTCTCGTTGTGTATTGAGTATTGATGCTGCAAAAGAAGACGGATCTTTTGGTAGGCTGGTTAATGATGACCACAAGCACCCAAATGGCAGAATGCAGAAGACTGAAGTGGATGGAAGCCCACATCTTGGTCTGTTTGCTTTAACAGACTTTAAAGAAGGTGATGAAATTACCTGCAATTACGGAGGAGGAGACTGGCCTTGGTGTAGCAAGGTATGCAGGGTATCTCCCTCTCTGTTTTCACAATTTAAAAATTATTAAAAGATAAACATTGTCTTATCCGGCAGTGGTGCAACTCATTTTTATTGCACAACAAATTTTGTGCTTGTGCATCAACAATAAAATTAGACATTATTGTCCATCTGATCTGCTTCAGGTATTTTACTGCCACGTTTAAGCATGAACTACAAAACGTGTGTGTCTGAATGCACCGTAATTATCCCAAAGTCTTCCAAAGTATCCCATATCTAACCCTGAAATAATAAACTTAATTCCTATAGTGAAATAATTATTGTTTTTGTCGTATTGAAAAGCATGTTTGCTTTCTGTTATATAATCTTGTCTGTTAATAGTTACCATACGGAGTCCCCACAAAGCATGTTTTATTCAGGTGTGTGAGGGAGTCTTGTGATAGCTGAATAGATATGTGAATTTAGAACAGTGTCCCCATAGGTCACTTAAACCTGTTTAAATATGCAGATTATGGAGGAGGACACTGCTGAGAGCAATGGCCAGGAGAAACAGCAGCCACCACAGTCTACACCTTTTCTGGATCATAAATATCAGAATTGTGTAGTTTGCTGGCACTTTTAATCCTGCCTTTCAATCACACCTCTCCATAATTTCCAACATAAGCATCCCCTGGGACTCGGTAGGTTCCCTACTGCATCTTCTCCAAGAAAACTGAGTACTCCTAGTTACTATTTGGTACATATGCACAAACTGCAGTCAGAGTTTTCATTCTTGAGACGTGAAATCTAAGTTCCAGTCTGTAAGTTGCCAGACAATAATTTCTGTTGGGTGTAAGGGTATGTGTTTGCTATGTAACTAATGTTTATTCTTACATTTAGGTAAAACATCTACTCTGAAAAAGAGGAAGGCTCGGGAAGGAAATGAGGTCCATGCAGTGGAGAGACATATGGAGACCTTCATCATGTCATGTCGTGTCCCAGGGAAGTTGGTCTGTGAAAACTGCATTAGATCTGAGTCTTCATATCTTAAAGATAGAGACTGGCAAAGTGTCAAATTCTACGTCTGTAACTGCACTGTAGCTTACAAAAGAGATATAAACAAAGATTAAATAACACTTTGATAGTAACACTTTACATCTATATTACAGATACTGTACATCATAACATCTGTAGTAATGCTTTAATAATAAGTTACGTTACACCTCTAGCCTTTTACTTTGTAATGAACCGCTCAGCATTTACTTCATCATAAACTAATCAGGAACAAATCAGGCATTTAAAATATCCATTAGAATCTTTACCTACACCGTTATATTGAATTAGATCAAATTGGTTTGGGCCGCCTTCTTCCAGTGGGTCCTTATGCAGGTGACTGACAAGTTCATGAGTAAGCCTATTGGGCAATAAAAGCTTCAGTGTGCTACCCATTTACATGTTTAGACTGCCTGGAATCAAAATTAGCTACCTCAACATACATTATTAAGTTGTTACTGTCACTTTTTAGCTTAGTCAGTTAAGTGGATATAGAATAAAGAAAAAAATTGTGTTTGACATTTGGTTGTGTGTCTGTGTTTGGCTAGTATCTTTATTTTTCTCAATATGTTTAACTTTGAGCTGGCTATATGTAGTAAGCAGAAGTGTTATGTCAAACTTAAATGAGTCCAAGTTCATTCATGGCACATGTGAGCTTAGTAGTTGTACACTTTAATGGGCAAATATTTGTTGTCTTTTACAGTAAAGAAGCTCAAGACTCAAGTTGTCTTTATAATGTTGAATAGACAGGGTTTTTTCATCTTACTGACAATTTTTCACTTGATTAGAGATCCAGACCAATAAACAAATACTTTGTGTAGCTAAAATATCAAAAGGATGAGTGTCTTTGTCATTTTGACTTGCCAAAATGACTGGGGATAGTGTTAATTTGTGATGCATGCCTGTGATAAATAAGTGAGGTTCAGTACAGCTAGCACCTCTACTTTCTATTCCACAAAAAAAATTGTATACTTTGGAGCAGGAAATGAAAAGCTTCTTAGAATTATAGCCTCAAAACTAATAATAGCACTGGTAACACCTTCCTTAACAAGTTCCTAGGTTTCTCAAAGGGTTCCTCTGTTGGAAATAGAAAGCTCCAAAAAAATGTAGTCTGTTATCTATTACGTGCAGATATTGAAATTTGTGTAAGAGAGCTTTTTGAAACCAAACTTTCACTGATTGCATATTTCACAAATAAGGCTAAGAGTCCTTCGTATAAACAATTAAGAACAACTGTTCAGTATAATTTCATGAGAAGCTTAAACCTTCAAATAGAGAAAATACACATCATATCTGCTTTACAGACAGCCCTCTAAATTAGACATACTTAGTTTGTAATTTTGTATAAATAATTAGAGTTAAATTGACAACTTTGTTTTTTAAAACCATGTCCCCTTGTTGTTATATAAACGACCTGATCTGTGTGTATGCAGATTAACTATCTAGTGATGTCCCCTCTACAACATGAAAACCAGTTAATTTGCTGTGTATGAAAATTAGGTCCCCGTTAATGATGAGTTCTTGTTATGTCCACATTAGGTGTGAAAAAACCAAGCACAGAAATTTTGAGATTTAAATCCAGAATTTGAGATGATGTGTGTTCTCAGGCTTAAATTATACATGCCTGATTTTTTTCAGATCTGTAGGACCTCAGGAAAGTGGTGTCCCCACAATACATGGGTGGGACTACTGACCCCAGAATGTTCTAATTACAAGAATGTCTGTGTGTGTGTCTGTGTGTGTGTGTGTGTGTGTGTGTGTGTGTGTGTGTGTGTGTGTGTGTGTTAAAGGTACAGGAGCAGTCTGGCTGTGCAGCTACAGTAAATGTTAATAATAATAATAATAGGACGTTATTTAAAAGCTCATACAGCTGATGTGATTTTTATTTAGTAGTTAATTTAACATGCTATGCTAACATGTAAACAATAAGATAATATTACCTGACGTACATTTTACACTCAATATTGTCTGTTTCTGTTCTATTTCACCAACAAAATATTTCCAAACAAAGCCACAGCAGGTCCTGCTCCTTTTTCCTCCTAATTCCCTCATTTCTCCACGTTGGGATTAATAAAGTATTATCTTATCTCATCTTTTGTTCAAATGGGAGATTTCTTATTTATTTTATTTATTTTGTTTATTTTTAAATAGGAGACCTTTTAATAATTTTATTAAAAAATGGCTTCATGTTTCAATTATAATGAAGCATTTGTTCAAACAAAAATGTTTTCAGTCCTTTAAGGATCATTGTAACTGAGGATGTTATGTTTAAATAAACAGCAGGAGATTGAGCACCAGTGACTTGACACCTACAGCTGACAAAGCTGCAAGCAGGGTTCATACCTGCGCAAGAAAACCCTGTTGGATTTAGAGTCCGACGCCTCAAAGTGATTTAAGGAAACACTAGGCTATTCTACTGGAGCCGACGGACGTGTCTGTCCGTGTTCGACCCTTCTTCAACAACAACTTTGCAGTCTCGTTTATATTCTCAGGTTTCCGCACGTGGACGCCCTCTTCAGTACATTTACTTCAGTCAAGTAATTAGAGCCTTTACTAGTTTACATGAACACATTCGGACGACTTACTTTACGTCAAAGCATTTTTCTAGGATAAAACACAAGCGTGTTTGATGAATGCCAAGGTGCTTTCTTGCTCATCTGAATAGAGTTCCCTCTGCATTATGACACAGTTTTATAACAGGCTTCAAGTTGCACAGGTGAAACCCCAGTGTAGTTCAAGTCCAGTGCCCTTTTCTCTCTGCAGTCGGGAAGATAGTGCACACGAGTTAGTTGACACAGACCGCTGACATGCCTTGAGCAGGCTTCAAGTTGCGTAGGGGAGACCCCAGTGCATTCCAAGTCCAGTGCCATTTTCTCTTGGCCATCAGAGGAAGGGAGCATGAGACAAGACTTAAGTGCATTTCCTTGGTTCATTTATGTTCTGATGTTTTATGTTTTGATCGTTTCAATGTGCCAACCTTCTTTACCAGCCGTAACCGCGATGGAGAATGAGACAAGGCTTAAGAGTGACTCCAAGGCTCATTTACGTTTTGATCGCGCATGGTCTCAACATTCCAAAGTGTCATGGGTCTTTTCAAATGGCTTCATGTTTCAATTATAAGGAAGCATTTGTTCAAACAAAAATGTTTTCAGTCCTTTAAGGATCATTGTAACTGATGATGTTATTATTATTCATAATAATAATAATAATAATAATAATAATAATAATAATAATAATGCTGATGTGGTGTCCTGTCCTCTGATTTCTGTGTGTGAGAGAAACACACTCACATTTCTGTTACATGGGAAACTTTATCTGTATTATGGCTGTGTGTGTGTGTGTGTGTGTGTGTGTGTGTGTGTGTGTGTGTGTGTGTGTGTGTGATCAGTGTTCTGATATTTCTTCATTTCTCTTCCAGTCTGTGTGTGTGTGATCTGACAGAGGAAAGCTGTAGAGTTCTGTCCTCAGTTCTCAGATCAAACTCCTCCAGACTGAGAGAACTGAACCTGAGTGTCAATAACCTGCAGGATTCAGGAGTGAAGCTGCTCTCTGCTGGACTGGAGAATCCACACTGTACACTGGAGATACTGAGGTACTGTACACTGGAGATACTGAGGTACACACACACACACACACACACACACACACACACACACACACACACACACACACACACACACACACACACAAACACACATCCAGTTTCCATCTGTGGTGATTGTAATTGTAGTGATGTACAGTGCATCCAAAAAGTATTCACAGCGCTTCACTTTCTCCACATTTTGTTATGTTAGTCTTATTCCAAATGGATTAAATTCATTATTTACCTCAAAATTCTACTAACAATACCCCATAATGACAACGTGAAAGATGTTTGTTTGAAATCTTTTCAAATTTATTAAAAATAAAAAACAAAAAAAGCACATGTACATAAGTATTCACACCCTTTGCCATGACACTCAAAATTGAGCTCAGGTGCATCCTGGTTCCACTGATCATCCTTCAGATGTTTCTACAACGTGATTGGAGTCCACCTGTGGTAAATTCAGTTGATTGGACATGATTTGGAAAGGCACACACCTGTCTATATAAGGTCCCACAGTTAACAATGCATGTCAGAGCACAAACCAAGCCATGAAGTCCAAGGAACTGACCTCTGAGACAGGATTGTATGGAGGCACAGATCTGGGGAAGGGTACAGAAACATTTCTGCAGCATTGAAGGTCCCAATGAACACAGTAGCCTCCATCATCCGTAAATGGAAGAAGTCTGGAACCAGCAGGACTCTTCCTAGAGCTGGCCGCCCGGCCAAACCGAGTGATCGGGGGAGAAGGGCCTTAGTCAGGGAGGTGACCAAAAACCCGATGGTCACTCTGACAGAGCTCCAGCGTGTCTCTGTGGAGAGAGGAGAACCTTCCAGAAGAACAACCATCTCTGCAGCACTCCACCAATCAGGCCTGTATGGTAGAGTGGCCACACGGAAGCCACTCCTCAGTAAAAGGCACATGACAGATCACCTGGAGTTTGCCAAAAGGCACCTGAAGGACTCTCAGACCATGATGAAACAAAGATTGAACTCTTTGGCCCGAATGGCAAGCGTCATGTCTGGAGGAAACCAGGCACCAGTCATCACCTGGCCAATACCATCCCTACAGTGAAGCATGGTGGTAGCAGCATCATGCTGTGGGGATGTTTTTCAGCGGCAGGAACTGGGAGACTAGTCAGGATCGAGGGAAAGATGAATGCAGCAATGTACAGAGACATTTAATTCATGATGCATGTATTTTTCCCATTACCGGCCTATAGTAGGCAAATATGCAGTTTGGGACACAGCCGAACGCTCTTGTTCGCCGTAAAGCGTAAAACTGCTGTGTGTGATCGTGTCCTGTCGCAAAATGCGGTGAAAACTCACACGACGTTCATAATGTGATTAAGGTGTTTACATGTGTGTAATACACGTCCATAATACGATTAAAACAGGAGTACTCCACCTGTCTTAATTCGATTAGATCTTAATTAGATTATGACTATAATTAGATTAAGGTTGCTGTTTACATGGTAGTTTCTTAATCAAATTATGGTCTTAATTAGATTAAGAGTGGATTATTGTTGTCCATGTAAACGCAGTCATTGTCTCAAAGCAGCTTTACAGAAATATCAACACGGTATACAGATATTAAAGGTGCGAATTTATCCCAACTGAGCAAGACACTGAGTGGCGACGGTGGCAAGGAAAAACTCCCTAAGACGTTTTAAGAGGAAGAAACCTTGAGAGGAACCCGACTCAGAAGGGAACCCATCCTCATCTGGGTAACAACAGATAGTGTGAAAAAGTTCATTATGGATTTATATGAAGTCTGTATGGCGTTAGGAGCAGCCGTAGTCCCAGCAGTCTGGAATTAAAGAAGATTTGAGCTCCATCCAGAGGCAGAAAGGATCAGGATCTCTAGTATCTCCATAAATTCGTGTGGGGCTTGGTGAAAGGAGAGAGGGAGAAAAAAGATAATTATGACTGCGAAGTAGTAGAACAGGTAGGCTTGAGTAAACAAATACGTTTTAAGCCTAGACTTAAACACTGAGACTGTGTCTGAGTCCCGAACACTACTAGGAAGACTGTTCCATAACTGTGGGGCCCTATAAGAGAAAGCTCTTCCCCTGCTGTAGCCTTCACAATTCGAGGTACCGTCTAATAGCCTGCATCTTATCTGCCATATCTGTCCGGCTCTCGAAAGTATTTTCGCCCCATTCCTGTTTTGCCATGGCGAGCACCATCCACATTTTCTTCAGGAAATGTACCGGTCTAGTTATTATTATAATTAATGGTGCTTGAAAAGCACTACTATTGTTCTTCGGCCTACTTATTATTATTATTATTATTATTATTATTATTATTATTATTATTATTATTATAATTAATGGTGCTTGAAAAGCACTACTATTGTTCTTCGGCCAACTTAGTATTATTATTATTATTATTATTATTATTATTATTATTATTATTATTATTATTATAATTAATGGTGCTTGAAAAGCACTACTATTGTTCTTCGGCCAACTTAGTATTATTATTATTATTATTATTATTATTATTATTATTATTATTATTATAATTAATGGTGCTTGAAAAGCACTACTATTGTTCTTCGGCCAACTTAGTATTATTATTATTATTATTATTATTATTATTATTATTATTATTAATGGTGCTTGAAAAGCACTATTATTGTTATTTGGCAAACTTATTATAATTATAATTATTCTTCTTCTTCCACTTTTTTTTCGGTGCGTAACTAGTCCCGCACCGTTTGTCGGAGATCGACGGTTGAGGTGTCAAATCGATCGGCTTATTGAGGAGAGGTGTGCTATGCATTACGGAAGTGATCGGAATGTCGGCATTCCCGGTACGGAAGCTCAAAGTCGGAAAATTTCCCATAGACTTGCATTGAGTTGCGAAAGAATTGGCGCTCTACACCACCAGCTCTTAAAGAATTGCCTCCATACACGCCCGGCTCTAAAAAGTATTGGCGCCCAATCTGGCCGACTCTCAAAAGTATTGGCACCCCGCATGGCTGGCTCTCCATAGTATTTCCGCCCTACACGGCCAGCTCTAAAAAGTATAGCTGCACTACACGGCCAGCTCTCAGAAGTATTGGCACCCTGTGACTCCAGCTCTCAAAAGAATTGGCGTCCAGCTCTCAAAAGAATTGGCACCCTACGCCGTCAGCTGTCAAAATTATTGGCACCCCACTCTTCTGGCTGTCAAAAGTATTGGCACGCTACGCTTTCGGCTATCGAAAGTATTGGCGCCTGATCTGAATTTTGCCATGTCAAGCAGCACACATTTTCTTCAGGAAATGTACTGGTCTAGTTTATTATTATTATTATTATTATTATTGTTGTGTGTGTGTGTGTGTGTGTGTGTGTGTGTGTATCTGTCTTATTATTTCTGTGTCTGTGTTATTATTTCAGACATCAGATGTTTCTCATCTATATTAAATGTTTTCTACACATTTTATCATTTTAGAAAATGTTTGAAGGATTTTTACACGCACCCCTGCTCTCATCAGACAGAACCTCGATTGGGAAACACTGGGTTAGTTACTCGTCTGACCAATGTGTTTAACTTACTCTCCATCATCACCTTTATTCTGAGTAACATTCATTATTCACACAAAAACTACTTACACACCAATCCTCACTAATATCAGGATACTCGCTCTCATTAAGGGAAAACCAGAAAAAATACATTTCTGCAGATATTTAAGTAAACTTACTCAGTGTATGAGTTCTGCTTCTTTATCTAATGATCTGCTGAGTGTTTCTAGCTCCTGTTATTTTATTTTAGTTTATATATTTGTATAGAGCTCTGACAGTTGTTCGTGCACAGCTGAATGAAGTCACGAGATAATAAATGAAGGTAATGAAATAATAATGTATGTGATGTAGATTTTACCAGACTTTTAATTCTGTTCTCCGTATTTGCAGCGTTTTCAGGCTTACACTTTCAGTATTTACAGGCCTGTGCTCGATGGATCAGAAAGCTGTCTGATAACAAACCATATCTCTGTGTGTGTGTGTGTGTGTGTGTGTGTGTGTGTATTACCCTACCTCACTGCCCCTCCCCCTCTGCAGAATAAACGGTTAGGAAGTGAAAGTGAAAGTCAAAGTCGTCTCCATTTTGTGTGGAGGGGAAAATACACCATTTCAGGAGTAAAAACACAGTGAGTATCTACATCTAAAGCTATAATATATAAACACACTGAATGTACACTAGATGCAGAAGAGTTTTGTGGGTTTGTACTGAAGTTTGAATGTACACAGGTTATTTTATGACTTGATACAGAGACTATTTCCTGTAAGTGAACTCTGTGCTGATACAGGGTTTGATTTAACACACCGATGTTGGAGTGAAGTAAACGTGTGTCCTGCTGTAATCTGGAGAAGGAGACATGACCTCCAACATGAGTGTGTCTGGAGAACAGGACTTAAAGAGAGACGAGAGGTGAGTTACTTTTCCATTCACCAGCAATAAACACACACCGTCTCATGGAACAGATCTGTATCTCTAAACACTCACTAGTTAACAGAGGAACTAGACTTTGGTTTAAGGTGTTTAATAGCAGTATATCACTGATCTGATATAAGTACAGTTTAGAGAAACCATTCACTGAGAGAAGAGTAAAAAGGACTGTGTAATGTGGAGGAGAAGAGCAGCGTAGCTTTGAGTCAGTGAACTCTACAGGCTTTAAGACCCAGCTGAGTCAGTTATCTGTGACTGGGACTCCTGACATCAGTGTAATTCCTGAGGTATGGGGCGTGTCTCCTGTTTGAATAAGTGTGCAGACTGGAGCTGAATTAAAAAGATGGAATTATTGGTGTTTAATGATGAACACATTGTGTAACAGTGCTGAGACAGCAGAGTATTAATTATTGCTGATATTTCTGTTTAATTCTAGAATGATGGAGGGAAAGAGATCAGACTCACCAGAACCCAGCTGTGTGTCCATGAAGAGTGACGCGTCAATGGATTGTCCAATTTACTTCAGAGACGGAGCCAGTTCTCCTGATGTGAGGTCAGTACAGTGAGGTGTTTTACAGCAGTGTTCCACCTGATCAAACTCACTGGTCTCATTCTGAAGCCCTTCATGATCTTTATCAGGTGTTGAAGCAGTAAAACACTAAACTGTGCAGTGCTGCAGCTCTCGGACTGGCAGTGAGGAAAACTGCTTTAAGAGTTCAGTTCAGCCTGCAGTCCCTGAGCTGGAGGGTCTGTGGTGCTACACAACAACATTTACACCTGGGACATTAATGACTAGATCACTATTTTATTCATAAACATGTTAGTGTCAGTGAGAAATCCTGAAATCAGTGTATTGTGTTAAGAGGATAGTGTTAAATATCTGTCTCTGTATGTATTAGTGTGTGTTGTGCAGCTATGAATACATATAGTCTATATTACATCATGTGTTTTATTTCTTCACAGACCACAACAGAAGAAATCAAACCTCAGCAGAAATCAGCTGGACTCCATATTCAAGGTGTGTGTCTTTTTAATGTGTGTAACTTGTGTGTGAGCAGGGTGAAGGTTTTTTTTATTTAAGATCATTACAATTTATAGAAGTATTGATGTGCAGCAGCATTATGGGTAATCAGGCAGAATTTCAGCTGTAACTGCGGGAATAGAAAGAGACTTTTATTCTTTTTATAAAATAAAAGCATCTCTCAGTGTGTAACATTATAATATTTAGATGTGTTCCTGTGTGTTTCTAACCAGGAGCTGGAACACAAAGTCATCAGTCTGATAAAGAATGAGCTGAAGAGGTTTAGGAAGCTCCTGAGTCCAGATTACCCAGCATGCACTGAGAGGGAGGTGGAGGATGAGGAGGATCTGCACGGTGTCAGAGACGGAGCGCTGAAGATCACACTGCACGTCCTGAAGAACATGAACCACACAGATCTCGCTAACACACTGCACAACAGTAAGAGCTCTGAGTCATGGCTTTATTCCGTCAGGTTCACTTCAGAGAGAGGAAATAGTTTTAGATAGGAACACTTTTAGTTTGAAGTTCGAGTTTAGTATCATGTACATCTGCTGCTTTTCTGTTCTGTTCGTGGTCCAGCTTGTGGTGACTCTGTACAATGGTCCTGTTCCTTCAGTAATATTTACTACATGAATCAGGAATGAACAGCAGCATTTGAATTTTACATTTAATCCTGTGTTCAGTGATTTTACATTAAAACATCTTATTACTTTGTTTATTAGAACTCGCCTCTGTGTATCAGACAAAGCTGAAATCCAGCCTGAGGGAGAAGTTTAGAAGAATTAATGAAGGAATCTCACAGCATGGAAGCTCAGCACTTCTGAATGAGATCTACACAGATCTCTACATCACAGAGGGTTGGAGTGGAGACGTCAATAATGAACATGAGGTGAGACAGATTGAGACAGCGTCCAGGAGACCAGCAGCACAGGAGACACCCATCAAATGTAATGATCTCTTTAAAGACGAGTCCATCAGAAGAGTGCTGACTAAAGGAGTTGCTGGAATTGGAAAAAACAGTCTCTGTGCAGAAGTTCATTCTGGACTGGACTGAAGGAAAAGCAAATCAGGACGTCACCTTCATGTTTCCACTTCCCTTTAGAGAGCTGAATCTGATGAAGCAGAAACATCTCAGTCTGATGGATCTTCTTCATCACTTTTTCCCTGAAATGAGAAAACTACAGTTAATAGACTCCTACAAAGTGGTGTTGATCTTTGATGGTCTGGATGAGTGTCGACTTCCTCTAAATTTCCAGAAGAATGAGAGATTGTGTGATGTGACAGAGTCAGCCTCAGTGGATGTGCTGCTGACGAACCTCATCAAGGGGAATCTGCTTCCCTCTGCTCTCCTCTGGATCACCTCTCGACCAGGAGCAGCCAATCAGATCCCTCCTGAGTGTGTAGACCAGGTAACAGAGGTACGAGGGTTCAGTGATCCTCAGAAAGAAGAGTACTTCAGGAAGAGGATCAGTGATCAGAGCCTGGCCAATAAAATCATCTCACACATGAAGTCTTCAAGAAGCCTCTACATCATGTGCCACATCCCAGTCTTCTGCTGGATCTCAGCCACTGTTCTAGAGAGAATGTTGGGTGAAGCAGAGAGTGGACAGATCCCCAAGACTCTGACTCAAATGTTCACACACTTCCTGATCTTTCAGATCAAACACAAGGACCAAAAGTACCATCAGAAATGTGACCCTGATCCTCAGCAGACCAGAGAGAGCATCCTGGCACTGGGAAAACTGGCTTTCCAACAGCTGGAGAAAGGAAACCTGATCTTCTATGAGGAAGACCTGAGAGAGTGTGGCATTGATGTGAGAGAAGTGTCAGTGTACTCAGGAGTGTGTACCCAAATCTTCAGAGAGGAGTTTGGGCTTCACCTGGGGAAGGTGTTCAGCTTTGTACATCTGAGTGTTCAGGAGTTTCTGGCTGCTTTATACACATTTCTCTCCTTCATCAGCAGAAATGTAACAGAACAACCAACCACTGATCTGTCTGATCTTCTCAACAAGTCAGACATGTCTGATCTCCTCAGGAGTGCAGTGGACAAGGCCTTACAGAGTGAGAACGGACACCTGGACCTGTTCCTCCGCTTCCTTCTGGGTCTCTCACTGGAGTCCAATCAGACTCTCTTACGAGGCTTAATGCCCCAGACAGGAAGCAGCTCTCACAGCAAACAGGAAACAGTCGAGTACATCAAGGAGAAGATCAGGGAGAATCCATCTCCAGAGAAATCCATCAATCTGTTCCACTGTCTGAATGAACTGAATGATCATTCTCTAGTGCAGGAAGTACAGTCTTACCTGAACAGAGGAGATATCTGGTGTCTCAGGGGAACCAGACTCTCTCCTGCTCAGTGGTCAGCTCTGGTGTTTGTGTTATTGAACTCAGATCAGGAGCTGGATGTGTTTGATTTGAGGAAATATGACCCATCAGAGGAATGTCTTCTGAAGCTGCTGCCAGTGGTCAAAGCCTCCAGAAGAGCTGAGTGAGTATTTTTATTTATAAATGTATTACTGCATGGTTTATTATTTGAATGTAACACTGAACTGCACTGTTTGGATTAATGCTGGTTTATAATTACTCTAATCATCTTTAAACAAACCTCTGGTACTGTTACAGAAGAGTTTCACTTTTTACACCAACACGTTACGTCTGCACTGAGGGCGGGGCCATGTGGACAAAACCTCCTATCACCATTTATTACCTTTTCTCTAAAACTGATGAAGAAATGATCTCTACAGAATAACTGCATGTATTCATCACTGCTTTCTGATCCTTTTGTGATCTAAACACCAGTGAAAGGCACTTTTTCTTTTCTCCTTTTATTTGAAAGTCACATTGAACAGAACTTCACAAACGAGAAGAAGAAAAACAGAACACTGTCACCATGGGAACAATATGAATACAGCATGTGACACTGGTGATATAGAGGGTATAGGAAAATATCTATCAATAGACATGACTGATTATTCTATTTTCTGGTCCTATGATGTGTATCAGCGTATCACACTGCACTGAGGGACACGTGAGAGTGTCATGGAAAACAATCTTTCCAACCTAAGTTAAACACTTCAGAGACAGAGGGTTTGTAGATGCCAAAGGTCATCAAACTTTATTGAAACAACAAAGTGAGACAGTCTGCAGAAAGTCTGGATTATACACACACACACACACACACACACGTCTTTATATACTTTTCTGAAGCAGTAAAATTATCCCTAGGCGGGGCATTAACCTCTTCTTTCTAAAAACAAACCAATCTCCATCGCCGTAATGAATTATTCATATCTATATGATACATTACATTTGTGGTGCATGCGTTGTCAGTTGAATTTTCTGAAAGGTTTCATCAGGACAGGATTTTTACCCCGTCCCAGATTTCCACCTTATACCTTAATGACCTTCTGGCTTTAGTCCCAGCCTGGTACACTTCATCCTGGAAGTCTGATCTGTTATTGTGACACTGGTATTGAAGCTTAAAGGGCTTTGATTGGAAACACAGTTCTGGTGAATGTCTAATTGCTCATTTATTGCCAGAGTAAAGCTGCTTTAGACAAAACACACGGTTCTTCTAACTCCGTTTACACAGGACATACAGAGATGCAGAAAAACACCTGATGTTCAGTAACACATAGACGTCTTCTAGCTCACTACACACTTACAATAGAACTTGATTAAAACTCTTCTGTGCTTTTTCACTTTCACACCGACCTTGTTTGGGTTGGACCGATCAGACTTTCTCTTTAGATTGGATCTGGTGTGGGATTAGTTTACAGGATGAAAGAGGATTGTCCTCGAGGACGGATTTCCAGTTAGCAAAAACATCATAATAATCCCTCTGTGCAGATCAAGGGATACGTCCTGTTTATAACTTTAATCCCTAACAAAAATGTGTGAATATTTACCATAAACAAACAAACAAACAAACAAATAAATAATGCGTGCACTGTGTGAGACGGATTTCCAGTTAGCAAACTCACTCGTCAACTTACACCACACACACACACACACACTCACACACTCACTCACACACACAGACTTTTTTTTTACATGTATATATACACACACATACTCACACACACACTGTCTCTCTCTCACACACACACAGACTTTTTTTTACATGTACTTCCCTTAAAAATGGTTTCCATTATTCAAACAAAAACCCTTCTGTTTTCATTTCAATACTAATAATAATAATAATAATAATAATAATAATAATAATAATAATAATAATGCTGCTGTGGTGTCCTGTCCTCTGATTTGTGTGTGTGAGAGAAACACACTCACATTTCTGTTACATGGTAAAGAGTAAGTGTATTATGGCTGTGTGTGTGTTTGAGATCAGTGTTCTGATACTTCATCATTTCTCTTCCAGGCTGTGGGAGTGTAAACTGACAGAGGAAAGCTGTAGAGTTCTGTCCTCAGTTCTCAGATCAAACTCCTCCAGACTGAGAGAACTGAACCTGAGTCACAATAACCTGCAGGATTCAGGAGTGAAGCTGCTCTCTGCTGGACTGGAGAATTCACACAGTACACTGGAGATACTGAGGTACACACACACACACACACACACACACACACACACACACACACACACACTGTACACTGGAGATACTGAGGTACTCACACACACACACACACACACACACACACACACACACACACACACACTGTACACTGGAGATACTGAGGTACACACACACACACACACACACACACACACACTGTACACTGGAGATACTGAGGTACACACACTCACACACACTGGAGATACTGAGGTACACACACACACACACACACACAGTACACTGGAGATACTGAGGTACACACACACACACACACACACACTGTACACTGGAGACACTGAGGTACACACACACTCTCTCTCACTCACTCACTCACTCACACACACACACACACACACACACACACACACACACACAGTTTCCCTCTGTGGTGATTGTAATTGTAGTGATGTGATATATTGTCATTGTGTGTGTGAGATGAGAGTAAATGTTGTGTATATAAAGATTTTGTGTAGTTGATGTTTTCAGAGCTAAAACTGAGTGTGTTAAGTGTGAGAAGGTTTTCTTTCTTGCAGGATGTTGAACTGCAGGATTACAGATGAAGGTTGTGCTGCTCTGGCTTCTGCTCTGAGGTCAAACTCCTCATCACGCCTGAGAGAACTGGATCTGAGTAACAATAACCTGCAGGATTCAGGAGTGAAGCTGCTCTCTGCTGGACTGGAGAATCCACACTGTACACTGGAGATACTGAGGTACACTCACACACACACACACACACACACACACACACACACACACACACACTGTACACTGGAGATACTGAGGTACACACACACACACACACTCTGTACACTGGAGACACTGAGGTACACACACACACACACACACACACACACACTGTACACTGGAGACACTGAGGTACACACACACTCTCTCACACACACACACTCACACACACACACTCACTCACTCACTCACTCACTCACTCACTCACTCACTCACACACACACACACACACACACACACACACACACACAGTTTCCCTCTGTGGTGATTGTAATTGTAGTGATGTGATGTTGTCATTGTTGTGTGTGTGAGATGAGAGTAAATGTTGTGTGTATAAAGATTTTGTGTAGTGGATGTTTTCAGAGCTAAAACTGAGTGTGTTGAGTGTGAGAAGGTTTTCTTTCTTGCAGGATGTGGAACTGCAGGATTACAGATGAAGGTTGTGCTGCTCTGGCTTCTGCTCCGAGGTCAAACTCCTCATCACACCTGAGAGAACTGGATCTGAAGGGTAATAATCCAGGAGAATCAGGAGAGAAGCTGCTCTCTGATCTACTGAAGGATCCACACTGTAACCTGGAGACACTACAGTGAGTTACTGACTTACTGTCTCTTTACTCTACTGTATCATACTGAATAATGTGTGTGTTTGTGTGTGTGTGTGTGTGTGTGTGTGTGTGTGTTTATGCTGATGTGTGTTTACACTGATGTTCTTCTCTGTCTTACAGCATTAAGGATAATACACTCACCAGCACTGGCGTATGACAGGAGTCTCACCTCAAACCTCTTCTCCAGGATAAAGCAGTCTTGGTGAAGAGTTAGAACCCGTCCCACATTTCCAGCAGTTTGGGAGCTGAATCATTAAACTTAAAGGGGCAGAGCAGAAACAGTCAAGAACAGGCAGAAGGTCGTACACAGGAGAAATCAACACACGTAACCAAATATCTGCTGTACAAAGCACCGGCACCGATCTGCCCCGGGGATGGAGACTGACGAGGCTTAAGTACACGTCCGGAAATGTACAGACAACTCATCCCAAAGCACGAGGCGGGAGCAGGCGTGTACGAGATGTGATCGTCCAATGGCAAGCAGGAACATGACGCACCGCAGTAGACTGGGCTTAAAAGAGGAGGAGACAAGACACCCATCCCTCCCCCGACATAGACACACGAATGGAACACAGTACAAACAGAAATACAACTGAGGACGTAACAATGGTCAAGTATCAAATAAAATGTAAACGTGCATTGATGAAGTTAATGTTGTTAGTAATTGTTTATAAATTACCATGGTAACACGGAGCTCCAAGGTATAAAAATATGGAGTTTGTCATCAATCAAACAGTAACCAGTTTTAATATCTAAAAAGTTTACGTAGCAAAATTTAGCAAAGCGCTTTACAGTAAATTAAAATGTAAAATTAAACTAATGAAATGCTGTGCAGCACATGCTTATGTTAATGTTTGTTTCATTATATGATCATATAAATAAATAAATACTCCCAAAGTCACCATAATTGAAAGCTTTTTGCTGTTAAACATTTAGAGATTGATGTTGTGGTGACTCAGTAGTTCACTCAGTATATCTGGGTAAGACACAGTGAACGACACACTGCTGGCATTCATGAAGAAGTCATAAACTCCACTGGAATAATAAATAGGATCTAATAAAACCATGAGTGGAAATTATTGGTGTAAGTTTGTAAGGATAGACTTCCTCCAACCTGGAACTATATCCTCCAGTCCACGCGGTGGCGGTAACGCGCCTAACAGCTGCGTCTCCGACCAGTAGAAATCACAGAAGAAGAAAAAGCTGCAGCGGGTATCTCCTGAGCAGCTGAGTTATTACACCGAACTAATCATCTCCAGATTAAATTATTTCTGACAGTTTTACAGTTAGGTTTGATCCAGTTTAAACATAAAAGCTGGTTATTTTGTCTGTGTTTGAGGAATTAAAACCATTCTGTTTTTAAACCCGAGGTAAGTTAAACGGAAGCTGTGTGGCCGAATCCCAAATTGATGTCATTTCCGGTTTAAGTGCACTACATTAGGGATGAAATAATGACAGTCTACACCCTATGTAGTGCACTATGTAACTCATGGGGAGAGATTTGTTATTCTGTTTTAGCGGCACTATTTAAGTATAACCTTACTTTATCCTAAAATCCATTGTTTGCTCCCTGCTTATAGCAACTAAAATAAACAACAGTGAGTGTAAAAGTGGCTGTCATTTAGCAGCTAAAATAACTTTAAATTTCTGTAATGTTTTTAATGTATTGGACATTCACTGCAAATTCGAGCTTCTATTTCTCAACAATAAACACAAAAAGGACAAAATGTGTGTGTGTGTAGCTGGCGAGGTGACTTTGTAAAGAAATACTACGCGCATGCGCACGTAAGAATTCACGTCAACATCTCCGCCATATTGATGAGGGAAAGACCGCGCTATAAACAAATACAAGTAAACGGAGGAGCTGTGGTTTTTCTGGATAATAATTTACATGATTTACCGGAGATGATAACGGCATCGTTTTCAAAAACTTGCCCTTTGAAACCCGTTTTCCAAAGTTTTCAGACCTCGAAACGCCGTCGTCATGGAAACGAACAGCCAAACCGCATCAGAAGTTTTCGGTTTTTATTTGAAAATGTTGTGGTGTAAACGGCCCCTTAACAACTACAGCAAAATGCTGCTTTTATTGCTGAAGCCTTTCTGTAAACAAATAGAAATGAAATAGAATTTTTATGATTCACACTCCATTACACTCCATTCTTCTTCTCAAACACAACTCCATTTTTGAAAATAATCAATATTTTTTTTTGTTAAAAAATCTATTTCATGATGCAGCTTATTATTAGAGCTGCAACTAACGATTATTTTCACAATCGATTATTTTTTTTCGATTAATCTGATGGGGGCGGGGCAAACTTTCAGTGCCTTTTTTTGTTTATTTAAAATAAAATCCACAAACTGAGTGTTACAAATATAAATTCAGACTAAAACTTTACACAGATGTTTGTCCAAAACAGAAAAGAACCCAATACACACACACACATACATATATATATATATATATATATATATATATATATATATATATATATACACACATTCATATACATATACATATATACACACACATATATACATATATATACACATATATATATATATATATACATACACACACACACATATATAAATATATATATATATATATATATATATATATATATACACATATACATATATATATATATATACATATACACATATATATACACACACATACATACATACATACACTATATATATATATATATATATATATATATATATATATATATATATATATATATATATATATATATATATATATATAAAATTAATTTAGGACTGTAGTTTAATTCGGTGCTTTTTGTGCATCCATAAAAAAATAATGCATAAGTACTTATATAATATAAATGTAAACTAACTAAATAAGATAAATATATATAAACATTTATAAATAGAGTTAGATAGATAGCATTATTATTTTTTATGGATGCACAAAAAGCACAGATTTAAACTCCAGTCCTAAATGAATAATAAAATCTCACTTTCACTGCACCTTGTGGTTTCTGTTCCTCGGTGTCTTTAGACATGATTTTACTTTTGATCATAATGTTTGAATTAGACATTACAGATCTTACTCGCGCTACACTCTGTATCAGCGCGTCTACACCGCGCGTGACCAGCAACGCGGCCTCGTTACTAACACTTTATTTTCAGTGCTTTTTGAACTGTCTCTCGGCCCTAAATAGTTCCGCGGTATTTGTGTGGAATTGGGATGAACGTCTAGTTAAAGGGTTGATGTCTCGCTGGCGCAGTGATTTGTTCTTTAGGAGTGTTTTTCTCTTGAACAGCGCTCCGTGTGGAGACTTGAGGTAGTTCTGTAGTCACAGGTGCACAAATCAGTCACACAGCTCCAGCTCCACCTGCGCCTCTCGCAGGGAAACGGTTTCTGTGCACTGGCTCCGTCCCAAATCACCTTGTATGGAATGTCTATCTCTAGTGCACTAGGTGCGGTAGACACTCCATTCGTTCAGACCGTGTGTAGTGTACCTAGATACGCAGTCGTGCAGGATTTGGGCACAGGCCACGCTAATGAAACATCATCCGTTTCAAGTCAAGTTGCTATTGTTAAACATTCCACTAAAACCTGTATGGAAACGTTGCTGTTCAGTTGTTCTATAAGTGCAATTTCAACCAAATACTGTGGAGTGTAAAAGTTTGTACCCCCTTTTGGTTTCTTTTGGACGGAAGGGTGTTAAATGTCCTAAACACTACAAAATTTGACTGTAAGTAGAAGTTAATTTTATTATCAGACTCAGATATCCATGTTAATATTTTTAATACTGATCATTAGTGTTAAATGACTTGATGATTTTGTGGTCAGTAAACCGATTTTGTGTTGATTTTGATGTATGTTTTGGATCACTGTCCTGCTGGAAGATCCAACCACGGCCCATTTTAATCTTTCTGGCAGAGGCAGTCAGGTTTTTATTTAATATCTGTTGATTTTTGGTAGAGTCCATGATGCCATGTATCCTAACGAAATGTCCAGGTCCTCTGGCAGAAAAACATTCCCAAAACATTAAAGATCCACCTCCATATTTAACCGTGGGCATATGAGGTACTTTTCCATATGGCTACCTCTCTGTGTGCTTCAAAACCACCTCTGGTGTTTATTACCAAAAAGCTCTATTTTGGTTTCCTCTGACCATAGAACCCGATCCCATTTGAAGTTCCAGTAGTGTCGGCAAACTGAAGACACCTGAGTGTGTTTTTGGATGAGAGTAGAGGCTTTTTTCTTGAAACCTTTCCAAACAGCTTGTGGTGATGTAGGTGACTTCAGATTGTAGTTTTGGAGACTTTCTGGAAGATGCATGGTAGGGTGCTATGCTTGTGTTTGATTCCATTTCTTTCGATAAACTCTTGGAATTCAGCACTGGTAAAAAACAAAGAAACTGCTATGGTCTGACATCACTACTTCTGGTATCCTGTGTTGGCTAAAGGTTTGTCTTAAGCACTGAATGGTAACTGTGGATGTAGACTTGATTAACAGATAAGCCTCTGTCCATTTTGAGAATGTCTCTACCACGATCAAGAACATTCTACCCATCCACGGTGCACCGTAATCAATGTGAATCCTTCTCCATGGCTGCTCTGGTAACTCTCATGCATGCAGTGGCGCGTTTGCCAGAGCGTTTCTGTTTTCCTGACAGACTGCACACGATTTGACCAATGCTTCCACCTCTGCATCCAAGTGTGGCAACCACATATAGCTACGCACCAGGCCTTTCATCCTGGTAATTCCCGGATGGGTTTCGTGTAGATGTCTTAGAAGAGCCGCACGCCGCGGATGTGGAACCACTACGTGAGTCCCCCTTAAAACAAAGCTTCCCTGTATGCAGAGTTCATCCTATTTCCTTACATATTCGGGATGTCACGATACCAAAAATCTAGTCGTTGGTACCGATACCACCAAATGTACACGATGCTCAGTACCATGGTGTGGTTTTTATTTTTTTAAAAAAAAGAATTTTAAAAAATGATAAAATTAAAAACTCCTGGAGGACATCCTCCTCTGGCTGATACTGGCAGAGAGAGAGAGAGACGGATATTTTAGTTCAAACACTGTCTGACCATGACTAATAAGTGCTAAGGTGCACTCCTAAACGCGCACACACACCCCTTATACTCTGAATGCAGGCATTAGTTTAAATTCACTGATACGGTGTCAGGATAAAAAGATTTATTAAAAGCATGAACATGTGAATAATTATGAGTGACATTAGGCTACATTTAGCTGACAGGACACGGGCTGAATGGAGATGCATGGTGGTCCATTAGGAGGTAGTTTATAACATTGCAATGCGTTAGCGTTTAACAAATAACTGGATATCGCAAACATTACATGGAGCATAATGTTAGCTGATTTCACGGCTACAATGCCAGCTGTCTCAAACATAATATAGGACCTGTCTTTCGACTGTAATCCTGTGGCATTAATTTTGTGACCTAAAAATACCTCTACTTCTCCCATGAACTTGCACTTGCTCCTTCTTTGCCTCAGTCCACTCTTTTCTATCCTACTCAGTACCTCATCCAAGTTCTGCAGATGTTCATTAGCCCCTGAGACTAAAATGCCATCCAGATAAACTGTGACGTGTGTGATGTCTTGCAGAATCCCTTCTATTGTGCGCTAGAAGATCGCTGGACTTGAAGCAACTCCAAATGGTGGCCTGTTGTAAGTACATAATCCCTTGTGCATGTTGATTGTAACATACTTATTGGAATTTTTGTGCAGCATTATCTTCTGATGCGCATGGGTCATGTCCAGTTTGGAGAATTTTTCCTCCTGCCGACTGAGCAAATAATTCTTCTACCTTGGGAATTGGATACTGCTCCACACTAGAGCTGGATTTACTGCAAATTTATAATCCCTACAAATTGGGGTAGAACCATCAGTTTTCTGACTGGAACAATGGGAGCTGCCCACTCTGCAAACTGCATTGGTTCAATGATCTTGTCTTCCACCAGCCTCTGGAGTTCTCTCTCCAGCAGTGGACCCAACTCTTCTTTGAACACCTCGGATTGTCTCTCCAATACGTTAGCCAATTTATGACCTGGTACATTTGCTACTGTATTTACCAGCTGAGGCAACAAATGATTTCCGTAGCCCCAAAGCCCCCCCCCCCCCCCCCCCCTCCCCACACACACATCTTTGAATGTTGAATCTTTGATGTTTGAATGTTGATCTTTACTGATGATCACTCCATAGCCTGCGTTAACTTCAAATACCACCTCCATGCTATTCACTTCAACGGTTTGTGTGATAGGAGCAGCCCTAGGTAAGTCAAACTAAACAGAACCCTTACCTTCACTACAGTGAGAGAGAGGCCTTTAGTTGCATAGATGTTACCCTGGCTCCTTTATGACCTCACAGACTACTACTTGTCTTGCTCTTGGAGTGATCTTTGTTGGTTGATATCTTCTGGGGAGGGTAATGATGGTCTTGAATTTCCTCCATTTGTGCACAATCTGTCTGTGATCAAATATTATCATTTTGTCTCGTTTGTTTAACTGGGATCTCTTGGTCTACTTTTAGGACTTGTGTAAAAATCTGATGTTTTGGGTCATCTTTATTCATATATATATATATATATAATTCTGAAGGGTTCATAAACCTTCAAGCACCACTGAATATATCTTGGCCTCACTTATTGTTCTGAATGAGTAATAGAATTTGGCTTATGCATTACCTATGTGAAACAGGAAGTAATGGTTGAACAATGTCCTGTTCCTAGTTTCCCAAGTGTACAAAAAAGTAAAATATCAAGAGGAATATACTTCAAATACATTTCTCATGGATTCATAGGGGTGCCAATGATTGTTGTACACTCATTTAACAAATATTTTTTTATAAACTTGTGGTGTTTGCAATTGTTTATCCATGAGAGCAGAGTATTTTTGTGAATATTTTTTGAACAAAAGGTTTTCTTCTTTGCTCATATTTACCAAGGGTGCCAATATTAGTGGAGGACACTGTACATGTCACTCTCAAGTGGAAACCTCATATGACACACTGTTACTTTTCAGGATATAAAAACCTGTCAACACTGTTACAGTTGGTATTGTGGCTGTATATAAGGTCAAACACATGATCATATTAACATTTTACCAAAATGAAGCTCGTTTAACTGCATGTTTATTCCTTACATTCAATTCAATTCAATTCAATTTTATTTGTATAGCGCTTTTTACAATAGACATTGTCTCAAAGCAGCTTTACAGAAATATCAACACGGTATACAGATATTAAAGGTGTGAATTTATCCCAACTGAGCAAGCCACTGAGTGGCGACGGTGGCAAGGAAAAACTCCCTAAGATGTTTTAAGAGGAAGAAACCTTGAGAGGAACCCGACTCAGAAGGGAACCCATCCTCATCTGGGTAACAACAGATATTGTGAAAAAGTTCATTATGGATTTATATGAAGTCTGTATGGTGTTAAGAGCAGCCGTAGTCCCAGCAGTCTGGAATTAAAGAAGATTTGAGCTCCATCCAGAGGCTGAAAGGATCAGGATCTCTAGTATCTCCATAAATTCGTGTGGGGCTCGGCGAAAGGAGAGAGGGAGAAAGTAGAACAGAATCTAGTCAGGATAGGCTTGAGTAAACAAATACGTTTTAAGCTTAGACTTAAACACTGAGACTGTGTCTGAGTCCCGAACACTAATAGGGAGACTGTTCCATAACTGTGGGGCTCTATAAGAGAAAGCTCTTCCCCCTGCTGTAGCCTTCACTATTCGAGGTACCGTCAGATAGCCTGCATCTTTTGATCTAAGTAGGCGTGGCGGATCATATAAAACCAAAAGGTCGCTTAGATATTGTGGCGCGAGACCGTTTAGTGCTTTATAGATTAATAAGAGTATTTTATAATTAATGCGAGATTTTACTGGGAGCCAATGCAGTGTGGATAATATCGATGTGATGTGGTCGTATCTTCTAGTTCTAGTTAGGACTCTAGCAGCTGCATTCTGGACTAATTGGAGCTTATTTATATTCCTACTGGAACATCCAGACAGTATGGCATTACAGTAATCTAATCTAGAGGTGACGAATGCATGAACTAGTATTTCCGCATCATGTAGTGACAATATGTTTCTTATTTTAGAAATATTTCTGAGATGAAAGAAGGCTATCCTAGTAATATTATCTACATGAGCATCAAATGATAGGCTGGAGTCAATAATCACTCCAAGGTCTTTAACTGCTGCACATGATGAAACAGAAAGACCATCCAGAGTAACCATGTGATCAGAAAGATTACTTCTAGCTACACGTGGCCTAATAAAAGTATTTCTGTTTTATCAGAATTAAGTAAAAGGAAGTTAGTTAACATCCAATGTCTAATGTCCTTTACACAATCCTCAACTTTAAGCTTCTGTCTGTCCTCTGGCTTCGCTGAAACATACAGCTGTGTATCATCAGCATAACAGTGGAAGCTAATTCCGTGTTTACAAATAATTTGTCCTAGGGGTAGCATATATAAAGTAAAGAGCAGTGGGCCTAAAAGAGAACCCTGTGGAACTCCAAAAGTAACCTCAGTACGCATGGAGAAGTCTCCATTTACATCTACGAACTGATAACGATCGGTCAGATAAGACCTGAGCCAGGAGAGGACTGTTCCCTTAATACCAACAACATTTTCTAATCTATCAAGGAGAATAGTGTGATCTATAGTATCAAAAGCTGCGCTAAGGTCGAGTAACACAAGCAGCGAGACACAACCCTGATCATAAGTCAGTAGAAGGTCATTTACTACTTTAACTAACGCTGTCTCTGTGCTGTGATGAGGTCTAAATCCTGACTGATACATTTCATGAATGTTATTCCTATCTAAGTACGAGCATAACTGCTTTGCTACAACCTTTTCTCAAATCTTAGAGATGAAGGGGAATTTGATATTGGTCTATAGCTGGACAATTGAGACGGGTCAAGATCAGGTTTTTTAATCAAGGGTTTAATAACTGCTAATTTAAGTGATTTAGGTACATAGCCAGTGCTCAGGTAAGAATTGATTATATTTAAAAGTGGTTCAATTACTCCTGGACCAATCTGCTTAAACAAACATGTAGGTACGGGATCTAGTATGCAAGTTGATGAATTGGCTGAAGAGATTAATGTAGCTAGTTCGGTCTCTACGCGGAGCAAAACACTCTAAACATTGATCTGATATTGCTACATTGTCATGTAATAGGTTTGTTACAGTACTGTCCAGTTTTAATTTAATGGCCTGTATTTCACGTCTAATATTTTCAACCTTATCAATGAAAAATTTCATGAAATCTTCACTGCTATGTAATGATTGAGTGTTTCTCTCTGTAGTGGTTTTATTCCTAGTTAATTTTGCTACTGTGTTGAAAAGGAATCTAGAATTGTTTTTGTTGTCTCCTATTAAGGTGGAGAAATAGATTTTTCTAGCATCGCCAAGAGATTTCCTATATTTCAGTAGGTTCTCCTTCCATGCTGTTTGAAATATCACCAGTTTGGTTTGACGCCATTTACGTTCTAATTGTCGAGTTGTCTGTTTTAAGGTTCGCGTTTGATCGTTATACCAGGGTGCTAATTTTTTTTCTCTAATTATTTTCCTTTTGAGTGGAGCCGCTCTATCTAGCGTGTAGCGGAGTGTTGACTCCAAGCTTTCAGTCGCCTGATCGAGTTCTATGTGATCTGACGGTGATCCAAATCTAATTGATGTTTCTGCGAGGTTATTTATGAAGCTCGGTGCAGTAGCTGATGTGTAGGTACGTTTTACGCGGTAGCGAGACGAGGTGGAAATATTATGATCAATACGTATTATGAACGAGATAAGATAATGGTCTGAGACAACTTCAGACTGCGGAAAAATGATAATATTTTCTATACTTAGTCCGTATGTTAGTATGAGGTCAAGAGTGTGACCACCATTATGAGTAGGCCCGATTGCGTTCTGATTAATCCCTACTGAATCTAAGATGGACACAACCGCTGTTCTCAGAGGGTCTTCCAGGTTATCAAAATGAATATTAAAGTCTCCGACGATTAATGCTTTATCTACAGACACAACCAGGTTTGAGACAAAGTCTGCAAATTCACTAAGAAATTCAGTATATGGCCCTGGGGGTCTGTAAATAATAATTAGAGGAATTGACTTATTTTTTGTGGCTACATAAGTTATGCTGGTATAAAGAATTTCAAAAGAATTAAATTTATGACTAGGTTTTTGTGTGACTCCTAGATTTTGACTATGGATGAGACCAACACCTCCTCCTCTACCAGCTGAAGGAGGCTGATGTACATAACTGTATCCAGGAGGACTGGCTTCATTTAATGCTATGTACTCGTTTGGTTTAATCCAAGTTTCCGTTAAACACATTAAATTACATTCCTGATCAGTAATGATGTCGTTAACAATAAGAGCCTTAGACGCAAGAGATCTAATGTTTAATAGTCCTAACCTCAGATCAAAAGTGCTGGCTGTGCATTCAGTATGATTTAATTTTATGTTAATTAGGTTACGAAGATAGACTTTCTGAGATTTTCTATATATTTATATAGCTCGGGGAACAGACACAGTCTCTATAGTATGTATTACCTTTGCCGGATTTTTAGTTGAACATTGATTATACTGAATGTTGTTATTATTGGAAGATGTACTTACGGTAGGCAGTCACTTGGAGTGTAGCGCCTTGGAAATGTTGTCTGAAAGCAGTTCCGCTCCAAGGCTGCTGGGGTGCAGGCCATCAGGACGAAACAACCTAGGACGCTCCCAGAACAGATTCCAGTTATTGACAAACACCAGATTCTGCTCATTACACCAAGAGACTAACCAATCATTTAATGCTAGAAGTCTACTGAACTTTTCTGCTCCACGTCTGTATGTGGGAAGAGGTCCAGAGACGATGATCTTCGCGGTGGGTGATCTGCCTCGTACCGTCTCGATCAGGCTGGAGAAGTCCCTCTTCAGAACCTCCGTCTGCCGCAGCCTGGTGCCGTTCGTCCCCGCGTGCAGCACGACCGCTCCAATGCGTTCGTCCTTCTTCAGGATCCCGGATACCTGCGCCCAGAGCCGCCTCTCTCTCAGCGTGCAGAGCGTCCAGAGCCGCCTCTCTCTCAGCATGCAGAGTGTCATCTTCCTCAGTTATGAATTGTCACTAAATCAATTCTGAGGCGGTATATATTTTTTAAAAGACACGTTTATTGACCAAAGAAGAGACAAATGTGCAATATGCACGTTTCAAACTGACTTTCACATTTCACCAAGTCATTGAGCTGAAGATAAAGTTTAACATTTTTCTAGAGTTCTGTTTTTATATAAAGAAACACAACTGCCCAAGAAATGATTCACTGATTCACTGATTCAATCCTCTGAACTGACTGATTTAGTGATTCATTCAAATGATTCAAGTTCAGCTCTTTAGCCATTTCCAAACGAGATTTTGTGCGCATCGCAAATCGGTTACCTTTTGTGTCCCTCAAATCTTTGTGTTATGGGACAATGAAATGAAACTTGCCAGCCAGTTGTTATTTTAATTCCACAAATAATTGCAATTGTATGAAAAATCAGAAGGTCTGGGCGATATGACAAAAACATATCATATCGCGATACTTCTATGATACACGATGCGTACCTCGATATACAATTTAACTAACAAACTGTCGGCAAAAAACAGCAGTAAAATAAAAATAAAAAGTTTTCTTTAATGTAGACAGAGAAGAGTAAGTGTTTATCACATCAAATAAACAGCATCTATTCAGTACCGTTTAATTTGTAATGATTAAAAACATTAAAAAATACATCGCCGTACCAACGATATCTCAGAAAAGTGTATTGCGTAATCATTTATCACGATACAGATATTATATGGATGTAATCGCCCAGCGCTAGACAGAATGGAGCAGGTGCTCGTCTGATAGGACACCAAGTAACCGCCCCTACACGGTGACCCCCACGGGTCTGCGAGAGACCGTGCAGACACTTTACAGAAAGTCACGGCCCACGTGTTTGAGATGTTGTCATGCCCACCAGCGGTTCCCTGATTTCTTTATTTCTTTGCGTGAATGACATTTTCCCACAATGTTTGAATTATCGACATAGAATTTATGCGCTCAAGTGAAACGAAAAAAAAAGGAAATGAAAAAAGATTGTGTCGACGTGGGAAATTTTATCGATAGTCTGCATTTCCATCAGCAATAACGGTAAATATTTCAACGCTCTAAACCTTTCTTCAGAAAAATAAGAACTCGTCCTTGGATGGAAAGATTAGTAACGTGTGAAACTTCTTGACGCGTCTGATTTACTGATTCACTGAGTCAGTTCACTGAACTGTTTGATTCCCTAAAAGTTCTTTATCTAATCTTGTACCAGCTAATTTCACTCCCCTTATCTTAAAGGTTAAATCCAACATTCAGAGTTGGGGTAACCGCCCCTTTCTCTAATTGGCAGGATCAATGTTATTAAAATGAATAGATTACCGAAGTTTCTGTTCTTATTTCAGGCTTGGGAACGCTTGTTTTCAAACAATCCACATCAGAGAGGAATAATATCTAAGATTTATGATTTTATTCTGGCGTTAGGTAGTGAGGCGAGTACCAAAATTAAGAATGCCTGGGAAATGGAGTTAGGAGTACAGATAAGTGAGGAGTGTTGGGAACGTGCTATAGGGAGGGTACAGTCTACCACTTCCTGTGCTCGTCTTGGACTCATACAATTCAAGGTTTTACACAGAATCCATTTATTTTATCACCCTTTATTCTTTCTTATTATTATTGTAGTATTCATATTAGCATAAGATTAGGAAATAATTTCTAAAAAATCTCAGTCACACCTTCATGCTAACTCTGTACATGATGTCAATGGTGCACTGCTCCTCTCTCTCCATAGATACTTACAGGGACCCTCGACTTTAAGTCTTTGTACTGCAAAAGCAGCTGCTAAAATAATTTTGTGCAGATGGAAAAAAGTATTAGGCTAAGCAAATGTTCTGAGTTTTTTTCTAGCAGTTTTTGACATGTACATGTATTTCATCAGCACTGCTACGAGCTTATTTTTTCCCCCGTAACATTAATATAGCCTAATTCTCTGTTTACTCAACAAGACTATAACTTTATTCTCAGTTCATCTCCTTAATTTCAGTCACTTCCTCACTGAAACCTATAATCAGAATAACTCCAAAGCTCAGGACCCAAGTCTGTACTCTAAATCATGTGTCTAGAACACAGGCTCTGAACTCTTATCTAACACATTTGGTGTTTTATCTGCTCTAAAGCACCCACCTCAGCTCGTGCAGGCCGCTTAATTAGCTGATGACTTGAATCAGGGGAGTTTGGTGCAGGTTCTAATTGAACATCCTCAGGAGTGTAAAGAAGCCTCTCTCTAATATCTTTCTTACCGGTTCAACTCCAACTTCATCACCACCCCAAGAAAGCACTGCATGTTAGTAGTGTTCTGGGTCAGTATCTAAACTGATAATCTATTCACACACACTAGCACTAATACACTTCACATCCAGTATTTCCTTCTCTAATGTAGTGGGTTCATAATAAAACTGCCATATTTAATCATGAGCACCAAAAGTCATGTTTATTCTCATCACTGCTCCTGTGTAGCTTAATATGTTCCGTAGGAGGCCTCGACTATTTCACTCGAGAATATCCACAAATAGGGAAGAAGATTACAGAGATAAATGTAATGTATACATTATTACATTAAAACAACGATTATCAACGATTATTATGTTTTAGGCCCACTGCTCTGTTTTAGGCCCACTGCTCTTTACTTTATATATGCTACCCCTAGGTCAAATTATTCGTAAACATGGAATTAGCTTCCACTGTTATGCTGATGATACACAGCTGTATGTTTCAGCGAAGCCAGACGACAGACAGAAGCTTAGTAAAGTTGAGGATTGTGTAAAGGACATTAGACATTGGATGTTAATTAACTTCCTTCTACTTAATTCTGATAAAACAGAAATACTTTTATTAGGCCCACGTGTAGCTAGAAGTAATCTTTCTGATCACATGGTTACTCTGGATGGTCTTTCTGTTTCATCATGTGCAGCAGTTAAAGACCTTGGAGTGATTATTGACTCCAGCCTATCATTTGATGCTCATGTAGATAATATTACTAGGATAGCCTTCTTTCATCTCAGAAATATTTCTAAAATAAGAAACATATTGTCACTACATGATGTGGAAATACTAGTTCATGCATTCGTCACCTCTAGATTAGATTACTGTAATATCTTACTGTCTGGATGTTCCAGTAGGAATATAAATAAACTCCAGTTAGTCCAGAATGCAGCTGCTAGAGTCCTCACTAGAACTAGAAGATACGACCATATCACACCGATATTATCAATACTGCATTGGCTCCCAGTAAAATCTCGCATTAATTATAAAATACTCATTAACCTATAAAGCACTAAATGGTCTCGCGCCACAATATCTAAGCGACCTTTTGGTTTTATATGATCCGCCACGCCTACTTAGATCAAAAGATGCAGGCTATCTGACGGTACCTCGAATAGTGAAGGCTACAGCAGGGGGAAGAGCTTTCTCTTATAGGGCCCCACAGTTATGGAACAGTCTTCCTATTAGTGTTCGGGACTCAGACACAGTCTCAGTGTTTAAGTCTAGGCTTAAAACGTATTTGTTTACTCAAGCCTACCCTGACTAGATTCTGTTCTACTACTTCGCAGTCATAATTATCTTTTTTCTCCCTCTCTCCTTTCACCGAGCCCCACACGAATTTATGGAGATGCTAGAGATCCAGATCCTTTCTGCCTCTGGATGGAGCTCAAATCTTCTTTAACTCCAGACTGCTGGGACTATGGCTGCTCTTAACGCCATACAGACTTCATATAAATCCATAATGAACTTTTTCACACTAACTGTTGTTACCCAGATGAGGACGGGTTCCCTTCTGAGTCGGGTTCCTCTCAAGGTTTCTTCCTCTTAAAACATCTTAGGGAGTTTTTCCTTGCCACCGTCGCCACTCAGTGGCTTGCTCAGTTGGGATAAATTCGCACCTTTAATATCTGTATACCGTGTCGATATTTCTGTAAAGCTGCTTTGAGACAATGTCTATTGTAAAAAGCGCTATAAAATTCAAAATAAAATTGAATTGAAAAAATTGAATTGAATTGAATGTCTCTGTACATTGCTGCATTCATCTTTCCCTCGATCCTGACTAGTCTCCCAGTTCCTGCCGCTGAAAAACATCCCCACAGCATGATGCTGCCACCACCATGCTTCACTGTAGGGATGGTATTGGCCAGGTGATGAGTGGTGCCTGGTTTCCTCCAGACATGACGCTTGCCATTCAGGCCAAAGAGTTCAATCTTTGTTTCATCATGGTCTGAGAGTCCTTCAGGTGCCTTTTGGCAAACTCCAGGTGATCTGTCATGTGCCTTGTACTGAGGAGTGTCTTCCGTCTGGCCACTCTACCATACAGGCCTGATTGGTGGAGTGCTGCAGAGATGGTTGTTCTTCTGGAAGGTTCTCCTCTCTCCACAGAGAAACGCTGGAGCTCTGTCAGAGTGACCATCGGGTTTCTGGTCACCTCCCTGACTAAGGCCCTTCTCCCCCGATCGCTCAGTTTGGCCGGGCGGCCAGCTCTAGGAAGAGTCCTGCTGGTTCCAGACTTCCTCCATTTACGGATGATGGAGGCCACTGTGCTCATTGGGACCTTCAATGCTGCAGAAATGTTTCTGTACCCTTCCCCAGATCTGTGCCTCGATACAATCCTGTCTCGGAAGTCTACAGTCAGTTCCTTGGACTTCATGTCTTGGTTTGTGCTCTGACATGCAGTGTTAACTGTGCAACCTTATATAGACAGGTGTGTGCCTTTCCAAATCATGTCCAATCAACCGAATTTACCACAGGTGGACTCCAATCGAGTTGTAGAAACATCTGAAGGATGATCAGTGGAAACAGGATGCACCTGAGCTCAATTTTGAGTGTCATGGCAAAGGCTGTGAATACTTATGTACATGTGCTTTTTTTGTTTTTTATTTTTAATAAATTTGCAAAGATTTCAAACAAACTACTTTCACATTGTCTTTATGGGGTATTGTTAGTAGAATTTTGAGGAAAATAATGAATTTAATCCATTTTGGAATAAGACTGTAACATCACAAAATGTGGAAAAAGTGAAGCGCTGTGAATACTTTCTGGATGCACTGTACATCACTACAATTACAATCACCACAGATGGAAACTGGACGTGTGTTTGTGAGTATGTGAGTGTGTGTGTGTGTGTGTGTGTACCTCCAGTGTACAGTGCGTGTGTGTGTGTACCTCAGTATCTCCAGTGTACAGTGTGTGTACCTCAGTATCTCCAGTGTACAGTGTGTGTGTGTGTGTGTGTGTGTACCTCAGTATCTCCAGTGTACAGTGTGTGTGTGTGTGTGTGTGTGTGTGTGTGTGTGTGTGTGTGTGTGTGTGTGTGTGTGTACCTCAGTATCTCCAGTGTACAGTGTGGATTCTCCAGTCCAGCAGAGAGCAGCTTCACTCCTGAATCCTGCAGGTTATTGACACTCAGGTTCAGTTCTCTCAGTCTGGAGGAGTTTGATCTGAGAACTGAGGACAGAACTCTACAGCTTTCCTCTGTGAGAAAACACCAACTCAACCTGGGGGAGAAATGATGATATATCAGAACACTGATCTCACACACACACACACACACACACACACACACACACACACACACAGCCATAATACACCTAAAGTTTCCCATGTAACAGAAATGTGAGTGCGTTTGTCTCACACACAGAAGTCAGAGGACAGGACACCACATCAGCATTATTATTATTATTATTATTATTATTATTATTACTATTATTATTCATAATAATAATAATAATAATAATAATAATAATAATAACAACAACAACAACAACATCATCAGTTACAATGATCCTTAACGGACTGAAAACATTTTTGTTTGAACAAATGCTTCAGTATAATTGAAACATGAAGCCATTTTTTAATAAAAGTATTAAAAAGTCTCCTATTTAAAAATAAACAAAATAAATAAAATAAATAAGAAATCTCCCATTTGAACAAAAGATGAGATAAGATAATACTTTATTAATCCCAACGTGGAGAAATGAGGGAATTAGGAGGAAAAAGGAGCAGGACCTGCTGTGGCTTTGTATGGAGATATTTTTGTTGGTGAAATAGAACAGAAACAGACAATATTGAGTGTAAAATGTACGTCAGGTAATATTATCTTATTGTTTACATGTTAGCATAGCATGCTAAATTAACTACTAAATAAAAATCACATCAGCTGTATGAGCTTTTAAATAACGTCCTATTATTATTATTAACATTTACTGTAGCTGCACAGCCAGACTGCTCCTGTACCTTTAACACACACACACACACACACACACACACACACACACACACACACACAGACATTCTTGTAATTAGAACATTCTGGGGTCAGTAGTCCCACCCATGTATTGTGGGGACACCACTTTCCTGAGGTCCTACAGATCTGAAAAAAATCAGGCATGTATAATTTAAGCCTGAGAACACACATCATCTCAAATTCTGGATTTAAATCTCAAAATTTCTGTGCTTGGTTTTTTCACACCTAATGTGGACATAACAAGAACTCATTAATGGGGACCTAATTTGCATGCACAGCAAATTAGCTGGTTTTCATGTTGTAGTGGGGACATCACTAGATAGCTAATTTTCATACACAGAAAATTAGCTGGTTTTCATGTTGTAGTGGGGACATCACTACATAGTTAATCTGCATACACACAGATCAGGTAGTTCAACAAGGGGACATGGTTTTAAAAAACAAAGTTGTCAATTTAACTCTATAATTATTTATACAAAATTACAAACTAAGTATGTCTAATTTAGAGAGCTGTCTGTAAAGCAGATATGATGTGTATTTTCTCTATTTGAAGGTTTAAGCTTCTCATGAAATTAAATTGAACAGTTGTTCTTAATTGTTTATACGAAGGACTCTTAGCCTTATTTGTGAAATATGCAATCAGTGAAAGTTTGGTTTCAAAAAGCTCTCTTACACAAATTTCAATATCTGCATGTAAAAGATAACAGACTAAATTTTTTTTTGGAGTTTTCTATTTCCAACAGAGGAACCCTTTGAGAAACCTAGGAACTTGTTAAGGAAGGTGGTACCAGTGCTATTATTAGTTTTGAGGCTATAATTCTAAGAAGCTTTTCATTTCCTGCTCCAAAGTATACAATTTTTTTTTGTGGAATAGAACGTAGAGGTGCTAGCTGTACTGAACCTCACTTATTTATCACAGGCATGCATCACAAATTAACACTATCCCCAGTCATTTTGGCAAGTCAAAATGACAAAGAAACTCATCCTTTTGATATTTTAGCTACACAAAGTATTTGTTTATTGGTCTGGATCTCTAATCAAGTGAAAAATTGTCAGTCAGATGAAAAAACCCTGTCTATTCAACATTATAAAGACAACTTGAGTCTTGAGCTTCTTTACTGTAAAAGACAACAAATATTTGCCCATTAAAGTGCACAACCACTAAGCTCACATGTGCCATGAATGAACTTGGACTCATTTAAGTTTGACATAACACTTGTGCTTACTACATATAGCCAGCTCAAAGTTAAACATATTGAGAAAAATAAAGATACTAGCCAAACACAGACACACAACCAAATGTCATAAACACAATATATTTCTTTATTCTATATCCACTTAACTGACTAAGCTAAAAAGTGACAGTAACAACTTAATAATATATGTTGAGGTAGCTAATTTTGATTCCAGACAGTCTAAACATGTAAATGAGCAGCACACTGAAGCTTTTATTGCCCAATAGGCTTACTCATGAACTTGTCAGTCACCTGCATAAGGACCCACTGGAAGAAGGCGGCCCAAACCAATTTGATCTAATTCAATATAACGGTGTAGGTAAAGATTCTAATGGATATTTTAAATGCCTGATTTGTTCCTGATTAGTTTATGATGAAGTAAATGCTGAGTGGTTCATTACAAAGTAAAAGGCTAGAGGTGTAACGTAACTTATTATTAAAGCATTACTACAGATGTTATGATGTACAGTATCTGTAATATAGATGTAAAGTGTTACTATCAAAGTGTTATTTAATATTTGTTTATATCTCTTTTGTAAGCTACAGTGCAGTTATAGACGTAGAATTTGACACTTTGCCAGTCTCTATCTTTAAGATATAAAGACTCAGATCTAATGCAGTTTTCACAGACCAACTTCCCTGGGACACGACATGACATGATGAAGGTCTTCATATGTCTCTCCACTGCATGGACCTCATTTCCTTCCTGAGCCTTCCTCTTTTTCAGAGTAGATGTTTTACCTAAATGTAAGAATAAACATTAGTTACATAGCAAACACACACCCTTACACCCAACAGAAATTATTGTCTGGCAACTTACAGACTGGAACTTACATTTCACGTCTCAAGAATGAAAACTCTGACTGCAGTTTGTGCATATGTACCAAATAGTAACTAGGAGTACTCGGTTTTCTTGGAGAAGATGCAGTAGGGAACCTACTGAGTCCCAGGGGATGCTTATGTCGGAAATTATGGAGAGGTGTGATTGAAAGGCAGGATTAAAAGTGCCAGCAAACTACACAATTCTGATATTTATGATCCAGAAAAGGTGTAGACTGTGATGGCTGCTGTTTCTCCTGGCCATTGCTTTCAGCAGTGTCCTCCTCCATAATCTGCATATTTAAACAGGTTTAAGTGACCTATGGGGACACTGTTCTAAATTCACATATCTATTCAGCTATCACAAGACTCCCTCACACACCTGAATAAAACATGCTTTGTGGGGACTCCGTATAGTAACTATTAACAGACAAGATTATGTAACAGAAAGCAAACATGCTTTTCAATACGACAAAAACAATAATTATTTCACTATAGGAATTAAGTTTGTGATTTCAGGGTTAGATATGGGATACTTTGGAAGACTTTGGGATAACTACGCTGCATTCAGACACACACATGTTTTGTAGTTCATGCTTAAACGTGGCAGTAAAATACCTGAAGCAGATCAGATGAACAATAATGTCTCATTTTATTGTTAATGCACAAGCACAAAATTAGTTGTGCAACAAAAATGAATTGCAACACTGCCGGATAAGACAATGTTTATCTTTTAATAATTTTTAAATTGTGAAAACAGAGAGGGAGATACCCTGCATACCTTGCTACACCAAGGCCAGTCTCCTCCTCTGTAATTGCAGGTAATTTCATCACCTTCTTTAAAGTCTGTTAAAGCAAACAGACCAAGATGTGGGCTTCCATCCACTTCAGTCTTCTGCATTCTGCCATTTGGGTGCTTGTGGTCATCATTAACCAGCCTACCAAAAGATCCGTCTTCTTTTACAGCATCAATACTTAATACACAACGAGAGAAAGAGAGAAGTATTCAGTGACCGAATATTCAACATCAACTTCTACAAATATGATAGCTCTGCACAGAATTTTTATTGTTAACGGTCAGATGTAAATGTTTAAGTGGACAAATACTTCACAACTGCAATTTTCAACTACAATGAAAGTACACTTTGAAGAAAAACTATGCAGACATTGTCATTTTTTATGCAGGTTAATTCTATGGATCATTTTATTAGTGGTGCTTGTAAAAGCACTACTATTGTTCCCTTGTATACTTATTATTATTATTATTATAATTATTATTATTATTCCACTTTTTTTCGGCGCGTAACTAGTCCCGCACCGTTTGTCGGAGATCGACGGGTGAGGTGTCGAATCGATCGGCTTATTGAGGAGATGTGTGCTATGACTTTATATAGAAAACATACACGGCCAGTACAGTGCTAACACATGCTAGCAACATGCCAGCATGATGCTAAAACATGCTAGCATGGTTCTAAAACATGCTAGCATGATGCTAAAACATGCCTGCATGATGCTAAAACATGCCAGCGTGATGCTAAAACATGCTAGCATGATGCTAAAACATGCTAGCATGATGCTAAAACATGCTAGCATGATGCTAAAATGTGCAAGCATGATGCTAAAATGTGCAAAAACATGCTAGCATGATGCTAAAACATGCTAGCATGAGGCTAAAACATGCTAGCATCATGCTAAAACATGCTAGCATGTTTTAGCATGATGCTAGCATGTTTTAGCATGATGCTAGCATGTTTTAGCATCATGCTAGCATGATGCTAAAACATGCTAGCATCATGCTAAACCCCTCTGGCAACCTATTCGTCCGACTCTCGAAAGTATTGGCGCCCTACACTGTCAGCTCTCAAAAGTATTGGCGCCCAATCTGAATTTTGCACCCAAGCACCACTCACATTTTCTTCAGGAAATGTACCGTTCTAGTTATTATTATAATAATTTTTTTTTTTTTTGGAGCGTAACTAGTCCCGCACCTTTTGTCGGAGATCGACGGGTGAGGTGTCAAATTGATCGGCTTATTGAGGAGAAGTGTGCTATGACTTTTATAAGCGATCGGAATGCCGGAATTCCTGCTACGGAAGCTCAAAATCAGAAAATTTCCCATAGACTTGCATTGAGTTTCGAAAGTATTGGCCCTCTAAGGAGAAAGCTCTAAAAGTTTTGCCTCTGTACACATTCGGCTCTAAAATGTATTGGCACACGATCTGTTCGGCTCTCAGAAGTATTGGCACCCTATCCGGCCAGCGCTCAAAAGTATTGGCACCCAGCACGGCCAGTTCTCAAAAGTACTGGCGCCCTTGACGGCTGGCTCTAAAAAGTATTGGCGCACTACACAACCGGCTCTAACAATGCTGGCGCCCCATCTGTCTGGCTCTCGAAAGTATTGGCACCCTAAGCAGGTGGCTCTTGAAAGTATTGGCACCCTATGTGGGCGGCTCTTGAATGTATTGGCGCCCTGTCCCGATTTCACCATGGCAAGCACCGCTCACATTTTCTTCAGGAAATGTACTGGTCTAGTTATAATTATTCTTCTTCCACCTTCGTGCCATTTTACCTCTAAAGAAAATGTTAATATATTGAGATTTTCAGTCCCTAGTGATGTTCTGAGTAAGAAAATAACCATATCCGTGCTTGCTAATAACTGTGCTGAGTGAGAACCTGTTCTACACACAGATCACAGCTCAGCTGCGGTGTTTAGAGACGCAGAATAAAAGGAGCGCGCTGTAGTTACAACATCGAAGCACATCACACCACCGCCCAGCGCTTTACAGATTCATAACAAACTAATAACTGGAACTAATGAGCTCGGCTCGGTCCAGACTACTGTCCACCCTGTCCTCGATTTCAGAGGCTTTAAACTCAATCCAGCGCTCAGATCGATAACTATTTAGGAAGCCTGACTCTGCTATTTATAACCGAACTATCCGTTACATGGTGAAGCTAGTTACAGAAGTCGGTATAACACTAAATATTCACATGACATGACAACCACCAAAGCCTATTTAATATATTAACTTCATTTTATTAACTTATTGTACTTACTAATGTGCTGGATTGGTTAAAGTGTGTGCTAACTCTGGCTAGTAAAGTCTGCTAGCATAACAATTACTTTAATATTGCGATTCAATTATAAATAAAGTCTTAAAGCAGGGAAATAAAATTACAAGCTTATAAACTGCAAAAAAAAAAATTATAATAATAACTTACCTTTCGTTGTATTTGGTCTCGTTGCCGCAGTAGAATCACTCCTTAGGGCAATGGAAAGCAGCTGGTGCTATTAGCCTGTGATAGCCAGGGCAGATGGGAAATGTAGTTCTTTTCCTACTTCCTGTGTGGTGTTTACGAACTATTAGTGCAGTCAAAAAAAACTACACTCCGCCATAACCCCACTTAAGGATTTCGTTTTACTGTTTAGAGATTTTAAAAAAGTGTCATTTCGCTGTGCGAAAATTTAAAAACTCAAACTTTAATTACTATTAAGACTTATAATTATTTGGAAAACATGATAGCTATCTGTTCTGACTTATTAATGTTTATCTTATGCTAACAATCTAACCTTCTAACAGTCTAATTAGGCTTTTAACTTACCAGTCACTTTTTGTACACTTACATTTTCTGTTAATTTTAACTTAATCAAATATCAATATTAATGCCTAGTTGAACAAAACTTTAAACATTTTACCTCTTTGTTTTAAAGCTTTTTAATCCGCTAATGTGCATATGCAGATTAACCACAGTCCTTTACTAAGTGGGTGGTACCATAATTTGCATAAATTAGACTTGCACCGTGTGTGAAGTGGTTGGCCAAGCCCCTCCCCCAATAAATACCGGTTCCAGACTAAAGGGGGCGACATAGACCAAACCGGTCACATACACAGTTTGTCCAGATCATGCGTTATATGCCAAAGATAAAAATTTGTGAGGCATCTGTTTACAGCCTCCTCAACACTTTTCAATGCATCACCCCTGTGAGGACGTGGATTTTTGTCCCCATAATGTTTTTGGTCCCCATGAGGTTGCTGTGTAAACATGATGATGTCCCCATGAAGTGATAATTACAAACTCTCTCTCTCTCTCTCTCTCTCTCTCTCTCTCTCTCTCTCTGGTGCATGCTGGGAGTTTGTGAGCGAGCGCGGCGTGTGAGCGTGGTGTGAGAGCGAATGAACTTTTTTCTATCTTTATATAGATATATTTCTTTCTTTACATCTTGGAATTTCAGAGCACAATAACTGGGTGAGCGTGTGATAGTATTATCAAGGAAGCGGTGTTATTAGTTGTTGTTTTTTTTGCTGCGGGGAGCTGTTGATCTCGTGGCGGGGTGTAGGGATGGCGGCTCACCTGAGCAGTGGAGCCCGGCCTCTCTCACTCCGTCACGGGGTGCGGTGTGAGGTGAGCTCCGAGGTCTCGGTGGAGCAGGTGCTAATGTGAAAACATTGTGGCGGCATCGAGAATGAACAAGGCCGTGGTGCTGTTGGTGAAGGAGAGGGAACTCGTGCACCAGCTGACTGAAAACGGAATAAAGGTAAGTGGAGAGCTTTATTCCGTCACTCCGCTGAGGGCTACAACAATTAAAGTTACAGTTTCAAATATTCCGCCGTTCATCCCTAATGAGGATATCGAGCGGGAGCTGTCTCGCTTCGGTAAAATAGTGAGCGGTGTGAGAACGGTTCCGTTAAACTGTAAATACCCCGCGCTGAAGCACGTGACCTCTTTCAGGCGCACAGTGCTCATGTTTCTGAATGAACCCACGCTGGATATTTCATTCAGAGTATGGCATGAGGGAAAGTCATACATGCTGTACGCCAACACTGGGAGCATGAGGTGCTTCGAATGCGGGGACATTGGGCACAAAAAGTTTGCGTGTCCACATAAAAAACAAGATGGAGAGGAAGCGGGGCCGAGCGGAGTCAGGGTGGAGAAGCAGGTTAATGTGAGCAGTGTAGAGCAGTCAGAGAGTGCTGGAGGACAGGACACTGACCAAACCACGGCGGGGGGTAATGGACCTGATAGACCTGAGCAAACAAGGGAGGAACTAAGAGAGGGGTCAGACGAGCTGACTCCTGGAGGGAGAGGCCCAGAAGTAGAAAGAACTCAGGAATCTATAGTACAGGCACAAAAACGGAGCAGAGTAGGGGGGTCAGACAGCACCAGGGGTGCGGCAGTGGAAGAGGGGTCAGATAGCACTGGGGGTGCAGCAGTGGAGGGGGGGTCACCTAATATGGGGGGTGCAGTAGTGGGGGGGCCAGACAGAAAATGGGGCACAGCAGTGGGGGGGGGGTCAGATAGCATGTGGGGTAGAAGGGGAGGGGGGGTCAGAAAACATGGATATAGCAGACAGTAGTGAGAAGTCAGTAAGTCTTCAAGCAGAGCAGGAGAAGGAAGTGGAAGAGGAGGAATTCCAGGATGACAACCTCTCCGATATCTCAGACATTAGTGGGTCGCAGTTGGGGGAAGATCAAGAGCTCTATTCACTAACTGAAATTGTGGGATTTCTGGATGACACATTCAGCAGACAGGTTGAGATCAAGGATTTTTTTTCGGATACTGAAAAATTTATTGCTTCAGCAGTAAAGTTACAACGTACAGCTTAAGTAAAGTTACAACGTACAAGTTACGAGGAGCTAGACCAAAGGAAGAGATACCGTTTAAAAAATCATCTAGCTAGATTACAGCCTGTGCCTTACTTCAGCGCATTGAAGACCTGGCGTACGATAAACACCTATTCGTGCTGAATCTGAAGGAAATGGACCTATCAGCTACAACAACCTTCTACCAGTCTGTCCTGAGAGCCTGGTCTTCAGTACTGAACATCAGCAGGACCGGTGCAGAATTTTTTCCCAACATAGAAGAAGAGCCGTTGTTCTACAACTCAGTGATACAGTCCAAAATGTTAGAATCAACATATCTTCGACAGCGCTTACGGAGAGCAGGACTCACAAAAATCAAGAATCTGAGGGCTGGCAACAGATGGAAGACAGCTAGAGAACTGTGCACTGAGACGGGGGTACTGTCGGGCCGCCTCATTCAGAGACTGTTGGGAGAGGTGGTCTCTGCACTGCCCTCCCTTTTCAGGGAGGCTCTGGGGCAGGACCGAGAGGAAAACCAGCAGGCCATTTCATCTCTACGAATCTCTGCGGCAGTAGAGGGGAATCAGCGAGAGGAAGGAGCTCTTTTATCCTTTAAAACACCGACACTGACAACTTTGGAGGACGCCTTGAAGAAAGCACTGTATGAAACATGTATTAAAGTTGTGTACAGAGGTGCTTTGACAGGACGGAAAGAGTCACACTGGTCAGGGCTGTTGGCACCGGACTCTTCCCCACGAGGATGCTGGAGGTCCCTGTACAAACCGCCCATAGAGAAGCGCACAGCTGATCTTCAGTGGCGGATAGTGCATGGGGCCGTGGCCACAAACAGACACGTGGCACACATCGACCCCGCTAGGGGCAGGGAGTGTCTCTTCTGTGGCGAGGAAGAAACAGTAGAACACTTGTTCTTGCACTGTCAAAGATTACAAAGGTTGTTCTCTCTACTTAGAGCCTGGTGCAGAGGGCTGGGCGTTACATGGGCAGAAAGCCTTTACATATACGGGCCAAAGTACGTTCCAAAAAATAAAGCTGTGTTTCTACTGAATTTTATAATAGGCCAAGCCAAGATCGCTATCTGGCTTTCAAGAAAAAACAAAATGCAGGGAGGAGGCACTCAGGAGGCGGAAAAACTGCTAACTGCACTAGTTAAAGCTAGACTCAAAGTTGAATGTGTGTGTTTTTTTTTTAAATGACTCGTAGGCTGCGGGAATTTTTGGAAGTTTGGGCAGTTGGGGAGGTTTTATGCTCTGTAGGTGCAGGAGTTTTAAGTTTAATTTTTAAAAAAAGAGCAGGGTGTGAAATAGTTTCCTTTTTACCTTGTTTTCCTGCCAATTTTATGTATTTTTTACTATTTTTATTTTTTTCTACACTTTTTAAAATTTCTATTTATTTATTTATTTATTTATTTATTTATTTATTTATGTATCAATGGAATTTCTTTCATTATCTACCATGTCTCTAAATTTTGGAGGAATCTAAATGACTGAATAAAAAGGACAATTTAAAAGTTAAAAAAGTCTCTCTCTCTCTCCCACTCTCCCCCTCTCCTCCATTCTCTCTCCCTCTCTGCCTTCTCTCTTTCTCTCTCTCCCTCTCTCTGGTGTATGCTGGGAGTGGGTGTGGTTAGCGCGAGAGCTGCGTGTGTGAGAGCATTTGTCCTTCCTTGGACGCTTTATTCTTTAATCTACTTTCTCTATTATTTCTCTTTGTTGTGAGCGAGTGTGCGCGGTGAGGTTTATAAGTTATCTGATCCTTTTTTTTTTTTCTTAAGGTGGAGTGTGTGTGTGTGTGTGTTTGGTGGAGTCGGCGGCTGCCGGCGTGGCCGGTCGGCATGGCGGCAGGTGAAAAGTTTAGCTTTCACAAACTGACTCGCAGACACGCCGTTAAACTGTCCCCACCTGACGGGAGCTCGGTGGAGGAGTGTAGTCTAGCGGTCGGCGAGATTGTCGGTTATGAAAGTATTAAAGCTGCGTCTAGAATGAACAGCGCGGTTGTGATCTTTCTAGATAACATGGATAAAGTAAATCAGCTACTTGTGAACGGAATAGTGATTAAAGGTTCTCACGTGTCAGTTTTGTCCCTCGTAAATCCCGCTAAAAAGGTCATGATCTCAAACGTACCCCCGTTTCTAGAAAACGAGCTTTTGGAGAAAGAGCTGGAGCGGTACGGTAAACTAGTGTCTCCGATAAAGATGATCCCTATCAGCTGTAAGTCTCCCCACCTCAAACACGTCGTGTCTTTCAGGAGGCAGGTTCATATGATTCTTAAAAAGAGCGATGAAGAACTGAAGAGCTGTAGGACACGTGATCCGCTCGTGCCCGGAGAGAGCAGGCGAGAGCCGGCCAGCTGCTCACGCAGAGGAACCCCTGCCCGTTAGAGCCGAAAGCAGGGCCTCGGTACCGGATGAACCGCAGGGAAGCGTGCAGGCCTCGCAGGAGGAAACCCGAGACCATAGCGATCAGGAGAATGAGGTGACGGGGAACGTAGAGGGAGAACAGAACGAACAGGGTGGTTTAGATGCGGAGGTGAACGTTGGTCACACCGCAACCAGGGTGGCAGAGTCAGTGTTGGCTAATGAGGAGGAGGTTCACATGGACGCTGACCTCCCTAAATTATCCACCAAGAGGAAAAATCCGGAAAATAAATCAAACACTGAAAAAATTGCAAAAGTGTCAAAGATTAAATCAATGGGCTGTTCATCTCAGTCAGAGGACGGTTTTACAAACACACAAGAGGGTGAAAGTGTGGAAAGTGATGTAGGCGGAGACTCTCAGATGGAGGTAGAGGGCGCTTACTCTTCCACTGAAATTCAGTCGTTTTTAGACAGGACAAAAGGCATGCGTTTCGTTAAAGTTGAGGATTCTTTCCCGATTTAAAATTGTTCCTTAATTCTGTTAAAATGTTTATGAAGAACACAGAAAGCACCGATCAACCAACTTTTAGTGAACAAGACGGTTATCGTCTCAAGAAACTGATGACGAAAGTTAGAGAGAAAATGGTGAAAGATGGTTAAATGTCTCACATTCTTTTCTCCCTATTTTGTCTCAATCTCACGTTTCTGTTCGAATGCAGTTTATCATTTGCCATGTGCGACATAAAGCTGGGATCCTTGAATATTAATGGTGTTAGAGAGAATGTGAAGAGAGCGTCCCTTTTCAGCTTGTTTAAGGCTAAGAAGCTAAATGTCATATTCCTACAAGAAACACATAGCACAGCTGATAATGAAACTGCGTGGAAGAAGGAATGGGACGGGGAAACATTCCTCAGTCATAAGAGCAGTAACAGCGGTGGAGTCGGCATCTTGTTTTCTAGAGACTTTTTACCCATCTCTTGTGTGACTGAGGAAATCATTGAGGGACGTTTGTTAAAGATACAAGCTGTATTCGAAAATGTCAAATTAAATTTGATCAATGTATACGCTCCAACTGTAGGCACAGAAAGGGTGGTCTTCTTAAACACTTTAAACACTGTTATTAGTAATTGTGGTGATGACGGATACATGTTCCTGGGTGGTGATTTTAACTGCACTGCAAACGCAGTGCTGGATAGAAACCACCCGGAGCCACATGGAGCCAGTAAGGGAGGTCTGGTTAAATTAATCGATGCAAACGATCTGTGTGATGTTTGGAGGCTCTTCCACACCACTCAGCGTCAGTATACTTGGGCTCATGTGAAAGACAACTTTTTGTCTTTGGCAAGGCTTGATAGATTTTATTGTTTCGCACATCAGAGCAACATACTGAGAAGCTGCTCAATACACCCAGTTGGAATCTCAGACCACTCCCTTGTCCAAGTTTCCATCTTTATTAAGGAAGTGAAATGTAATAGCGCCTACTGGCATTTTAACGTGTCTCTGTTGTCTGACAATGCTTTTAAGGATATTTTTGTGTATTTTTGGAGAAGTTATACAAAAACTAAGTCCGAATACACGTCTCTACAACAGTGGTGGGACATAGGGAAGGGTAAGATCAAACAGCTGTCCCTACAGTACACTCTCAATGTCACAAAAGACATGACGAGGGCCATGAAAAATTTGGAGAGTGAAATAGTGAAGCTGCAAGATTTGGCAAATTTCTCTAGAAAAGGAGAACATTTAAAAAGTCTCCAGAGGAAAAAATCAGCTCTATCTAACCTGTTGGGTTTCTCTGCTCAAGGTGCTCTGGTTCGATCTCGTCACCAAAATGTCGTAAAGATGGATGCACCCTCTCACTTTTTCTTTGGCCTTGAACACAGGAATGGACAGAGGAAGCTCATGAACTCTCTGCGGTCCAGCACCGGGCAGCTGCTACAGGAGTCTGTGGAGATCCGTAAGTGTGCAGTAACTTTTTATGAAAAGCTTTTCAGGAAAGAGTTCCAGGAGAAACCAGAGGTGGCGCAGTCCTTTTATGAGGGTTTACCCAAGGTCTCAGAGGAGGTCAACGCAGACCTGGAGGCTGAAATCACTGCTGCTGAGCTACTTTCTGCGTTGCAGAGCCTAAAGTGCGGTAAGGCACCAGGTATTGATGGTCTTCCTGTGGACTTTTATAAAGCATTCTGGCCTGTGATCGGAGAGGATCTACTGCTTGTTATCAGAGGCAGTTTGAACAAGGGGCAACTACCATTGAGCTGCAGGAGGGCAATCCTTACCCTTCTCCCTAAAAAAGGAGATTTACAGGAGATCAGAAACTGGCGACCAGTGGCTCTTCTCAGCACTGACTACAAAATTTTATCAAAGGTGTTGGCCATGAGGCTGAGACAAGTCATGGAGCATGTTGTTCATGTCGATCAGACCTACTGCATACCCAACAGGTTGATATCTGATAACATCATTCTAATTCGTGATGTTCTGGACCTCTCCAAGTCATTGGGCTGTGATTCCTGCTTGATCTCTCTAGATCAGGAAAAGGCCTTTGACAGGGTTGAACATCAGTATCTGTGGCAAACGCTAGATGCGTTCGGGTTCAGCTCGGGTTTTATAAACATGGTGCGAGTCTTGTACAGTGACATTGAGAGTATTTTAAAGATCAACGGTGGTTTAAGTGCTCCTTTTAAGGTTCAGAGAGGAGTCAGACAAGGCTGCTCACTATCCGGCATGCTGTACTCCTTGGCCATAGAGCCTCTCCTACACAGATTAAGACGGTCTCTTTCAGGTGTAACCCTTCCTGGATGTGAAACAGTTTTTAAATTATCTGCTTATGCTGACGATGTTGTTGTCATCACCGAGAAACAAGAAGATATTGACACCCTTGTAGAAAGCATTAATGAGTTTGGTGTAGTGTCCTCTGCAAGAATTAACTGGGGAAAAAGTGAAGCGATAACATTGGGCGATGAGTTGTGTAAGAAACTGGTTTTACCTGCTGGGCTGAGGTGGAACAAATGCGGTTTCAAGTATCTTGGTGTTTATCTCGGTGATGATACTTTTGTGGGGAAAAATTGGGATAATGTTTTAGAGAAGGTGGAAGGGCGTTTAAATAAATGGAAATGGATTTTACCGCACATGTCTTTGAGGGGTCGCACACTTGTGATTAACAATCTGGTGTCGTCTATGCTGTGGCACCGCTTAGCATGCTTAGACCCTCCAGCACAGCTGCTGGCTAAAATACAAGCAGCATTGGTGAACTTTTTCTGGGACCGTTTGCATTGGGTCCCGCAAAGCGTACTTTTTCTACCCAAGGAGGAAGGAGGGCAGGGACTCCTCCATCTCGCCAGCAGGGGCGCCGCCTTCCGACTCCAGTTCATTCAGAGGCTCCTTGTTGGGCCCAGAGACCTTGTCTGGAAACCCTTGGCCCGAACCATATTGACACGAGGCCAGAATTTGGGTCTTGCTGAGTCTTTGTGGCTGATGGACCTGACTTCTCACAAACTTCAAGATCTTCCAAAGTTCTACCAAGGACTGTTTACTGTGTGGGGGATGCTCCACAAAAGGAGAAGACCAGGCGGTGAGACCCTAACGTGGCTACTGAAGGAACCAGTGGTGCATGGGACTCGCTTCAACGTGGAGCGCGTAGCGGGACCCTCTGTGATGCAGTTGTTCGTTTCAGCTGGGATTGTCACGCTTGGACATGTGGTCGAGCGATGTGGACCCGGCCTGATCAGCGCTGCAGGTCTAGCCTCTCATGTAGGAATTACTTCCACCAGGGTCTTAAGCCAACTGCTCAACACATGGAAGCGCGAGCTCACAAAAACGGAACTGTCTCTGCTGAACAACTACTGTAACGGACACTGTCACCCAAATGCTGACGAACCCTTCCCTGAAGTGACTCTCCTTCCTGATTTTAAAGACTGTACAGGACAGCTGTTGGAGTCCAGAGAGACCTTCACAAATAGGCTGGAAACCATGGGGGGGAAAATTATGTACTCTGTATATGTAAAAGTGTTGAATAAAGGCAAACTACGTGACAGGGTTGACACTCCTTGGAGAGCCCATTTAGGGCTCGACAGTGAAGTCAAACCTGCATGGAGAGCGCTATACAAACCACCGCTGACAAAAAGGGTTGGAGATTTACAGTGGAGAATTTTACATGGCATTGTTGCAGTGAACGCTTTTATTTCTGTGATCAACCCCAGTGTAAGAGATAACTGTCCTTTTTGTTTGCAGAGGGGAACAGTCTATCACTGCTTTTCAGAGTGCACCAGACTACACACCTTGTTTCAGCTGCTACAACAAATGTTCATGATGTTTGGGGAAAAGTTTTCCAAGCAGCTGTTTATTTTTGGGTTTAGATACAGTCAGAAGGAGAGAAGGAAAGGTCAACTGTTTAACTTCGTGCTAGGCCAAGCAAAAATGGCAATTTACCTTACTAGAAGAAACAAAGTTGAGGAGTCATCAGATTGTGACGCAAACACAGTTTTTGTCAGAATGGTAAAGGCCAGATTAAATCTCGATTTTGCTTTCTACAAAACCACAAATAATGTAGAGGAGTTCACTCATATATGGTGCCTCAAAGATGTCTTATGTTCAGTAGTGGAGAATGCTCTTATTTTTGGGACTGTGTTGGACTAAATCATGTCAATGCTTTGGGGTGTGTGTGTATTTATACGCTCTGCATCAGTCTCTCTCTCTCTCTCTCTCTCTCTCTCTCTCTCTCTCTCTCTCTCTCTCTCTCTCTCTCTCTCTCTCTCTCCCCCTCTCTCCCCCTCTCTCCCCCTCTCTCCCCCTCTCTCCCCCTCTCCCTCCAGGAGAGTTTTTAATTAATTTTTTTCATTTTATTTTTATACCACACCGTGGTATCAACTTATATATTTATATATATACAGTATAACACTGTATTTCCAAACAGCATGAGTAATTTCTTTTTCTCGAAACTCTACAACAGCACAATTTTCTATTTATTTTTTAGCTTCATAAAGTCCGGTTTCATAGAAATCCACGGACACTTAATTAGTGTCCGCGGCAGAACAGTTCCATATCTGAAGTGATACTCGACATACCTGCTTCTAGTGGCGATCGCTTTCAGCCTACAAAGTTACTTGAAAGTGCCAGCATGAAGCACAGAGCTGAAACCTGAAAATGACTGGATGATTTTAATAACGGACAAGCAAGAAAGCACTTCCAAGCAGTATTCCTGTTTTACCTCAAGAATGACATGACTTTGCAAATGATCAAATAAGGTTCTTAAGTTTCATTGATATGTTCGCTTGTGCTCAGTGGCAGTTAGAACATTTAATTTTATTATTATTTTTTTAACTTAAGAACGCTTTTTTTTTTTTGCTTCAGCACAGTACAAGCTGAAGTATAGATCATGTACTGTTTCGATTATGAATATTATAATCCGTAGCATTTCAAGCCAGGAACAGCATGTGTGGTGCGTGCCGCACACGTATACCAATCTACCGAGGCTATAAAAAGTCTACACACTCCTGTTAAAATAGAGTCAAGATAACTTGTCAGATCTTTTTCTAGCCTTAAGTGGAAACACAAATCTCATCATTTTATGGAAAAAGAAAATGAAAATGCATGGTGGTGGCAGCATCGTACTATGGGGCTGTTTCTCTTCAGCAGGAACTAGGACTCTAGTCTAGATAGAGGGAATCATGGGTAGATCCTAACACCAGTCTACTTTGGGACACTGTTAGGCAACTGAAGATGAGAAAAAGAATGTTTGAGTTCATGTACAATAACGACCCAAAGTGCACATCCAAGTCAACAAAGGAATGGCTTCAGATCAATATCTTCAAATGGCCCTGTCAGTATAGAATTAAATTTGTGCCAAAATTATTGAACATAACTTCTCAAGAAATAAACAAAAATATACAGTGAGAGAGAAAAAGGCCAAAACATAACATGGTCTTCAAGTAATTCATGGTTTTCCAAGCTTCCTTTTGGCTAATCACGGTTCATGAATGCGCTGCCAGAGTTTTCATTTACGCTTTAAAAGTTTTTGTTTACGCTCCACAAGTTTACGTTCACCATTCTGGCCCGCGGGTGGGCTTAACAGCCATTTACAGTGAATTCTCAACCGGATGTGTTTGCTGTTTGCTCTTTGCAGGTACTGCAGTAATCATCTCATTACATGGTTGATTACATGGCATCTCAAAACACTAAACAAAGAATTAACTACCAGCCAGTGAAAACAGATCATCACAGTTTGATTTTCAGTGGGTGGGATCATTTAAAAACATTTTTTAATGTTTGTAGCAGAAGATTAAGGCTTTCTGAAAGGCCAAGCTGTGTTACTGACCACAAGCCCAAATGCCAGAGGCATAAGATTAAGAAAGTAGATCAGTATGCATGACTAGTCACATTAGTCACATGTCCAATAAGATGGCAGAAGGAGTACCTACAGATTATCGCCATTCTGGGAATAAAGCACTATATTTCTTTTCTTATCACTATAGTGAGATTATCTGTCGGCGTAACTCTTCAAATGCAGCTTTTCTTATGGATATAAACGGAAACATCACAAATTCATCACACACGTTTCAGATTCATTTTGATTTATTCACTCACAGGGATATTTTCTTATTGCTGATATTTAGATTTTCATTTTTACATTTCGTAAACACATCAAATCTGACGTCTTTTAGTTGGCGCTATGAGGGCCAGATGGCTTCCTGTACAAAGGACATAGGCTACATTTACATTTCACTTTCATGGCATTTGGCAAACGTGCTTATTCAGAGCGACTTACATGTATCTCATTTATATGTCTGAGCAGTTGAAGGTTAAGTGCCTTGGTGGGCCCTTGAGCAGTGGCAGCTTGGCGGTGCTGGGATTTGAACTCACGATCTTCTGATCAGAAGCCCAATGTCTTAATCACTGAGCTTCCACTTCCCAAACATAATGGAGTTGTAAAGCATAAACTCTACTCGACATATGACATTTGAGATTCAACTGTTTTAACATTGACAAAGTTTGTAGTCAACATTGTCTCTGTTATCAAAAACAGTACCAGGTACCTTTTAGTTTTAAACATTTTAGCTTAAAATACCAGCTGTCTGCCTGTGTTGTTGTTTTTTTTTTATTATATTAACTTGCAAAATTTGAGTATATCGGACAGGGTTTCATAGACTAGTCAACTAGTTGATTAATATATTCACTAATTTCTGCTTTTGGGAACTCTCAACCAGATCCTTTAAGCCCTGTAAGTTGCGAGATGGGGCTGCCATGGATTGGACTTGTTTGTCCAGCACATCCCACAGATTCTTGATCGGATTGAGGTCTGGGGAATTTGGAGCCAAGTCAACACCTTAAACTCTTTGTCATGTTCCTCAAACCGTTCCTGAACCATTTTTGCAATGTAGCAGGGCTCATTATCCTGCTGAAAGAATCCACTGCCATTAGGGAATATTGTTGCCATGAAGGTGTGTACTTGGTCTTCAACAATGTTTAGGTTGGTCGTGCATGTTAAATTAACGTCCATATGAATGCCAAGACCCAAGGTTTCCCAGCAGAACATTGCCCAGAGCATCACACTGCCTCCGCCGTCTTGCCTTCTTTCCATAGTGTATCCTGGTGCCATCTCTTCCCCAGATAAACGACACACACGCACTTGGCCATCCACATGATGTAAAAGAAAATGTGATTCATGAACCCAGGTCACCTTCTTCTATTGCTCCATGGTCCGGTTCTAATGCTCATGAGCCCATTATGGGTGCTTTCGGCAGTGGACAAGGGTCAGCATGGGCACTCTGACCGGTCTGCAGCTACGCAGCCCCAAGATGATACTTTTTCCAAGTACAAGGTGTGGTGGTGTAAGATGCAATGCATTTAAATCCTCTTAACACTCCTGACCTACTTTTATAATACATTTTATTTGATGAGATTTGTTGTTTGCTTGTTCTGCCCAGTCTTAGACAGAAGTTTCCCCACCTTACAGGTAATGGAAATGAGTGTTGAACACGTATCTCTATGTATTCCTGCTGTGTTATTATGTTGAGATCAGGTTACAGGTGTACCTACTGTTTATATTCTCTGTGTATATAATATAATATCAGGCTCAGTAACTGGAAGGTAGATTTGTTGCTGTCTGGCTGTCCATTAATGCCATGCTATAGATCACCACTAATTGCTTCTAAAATTAGGCCCCGCTGTCAGCCCCATTAGCAGCGTATAGATCCCACACCGAGACTTGCATGTGTTACAGGGGTGCTGTTTTTCACGCGTGCATTCTTTTATCCATCCTTTTGTTCAATTGTAAAATAGATCACATATCAAGACAAACAAATGTCTGCCACCTGTGCTTTCTCCAGTTTTTCTTTCAGGACTGTATTAATAATAGCCTGGGATTCTCAAGAACCTGAACATTTAGAGCCGTAAGAGCTTAATACCTGGTCATGACTGATTTCCCCCATATTATTCCACTCAACTCCCAAGCTCCTATAATAATGCTTTCCTCTCTAGAGCTATTACTTCTGACATGTTTATGTGCATCTATTTTTTTTCCATTTTCACAGATAGGAGGCTGCAGAAGTCTGAATGTGCTGTGTGTGAGGGACAACCGTCTGACGCACATCCCTGAAATTTCACAGGCTACAGAGCTGCATGTTTTTGATTTGTCTGGAAACAGGTTAGGCAGTTGTAAGCCTGAGTTGTTAGGGGTAAATCCCAGAATAATTCAACTCCAAATTAGGTACCATTATGTTCCCCAAATATACAGGGGGCGCTGATATTTGAAAAGGCAGATCAGGACCCTGTATACAAATATAGAAAATATATAAACACACCTATAACATTTGTTCTGTCTAAACATACTAATGGGTACAACACAGCAGTAAGTGGCATGTAAATTGGGTTTGGCATATTTTAAGTAACATAAGCATGTTGCACATAATGCTAATGCAGATATGAATGACCCAGCAAAAGCCATTATTATTTCCCTGCAACTTTTCATTGTGATCAGAGTCAGCATTCATAGTCACGCTGACTTGTATGTAAAAAATAAATAAATAAATCTACTTCCCACACTTGCATACAAACATGTTTGGCAGGTGCAGTTGCATGAATTCAATATGACTCAAGAATACATTGTTTAAACTGGAGTCATTTTCAGGTCACAGGGGTTTTCAGGGATTATTAGGGGGCCATGATGGAGAAGGGCCAGTGGGGGAATTTCACCAGGACACCAGGGTTATACCCCTACTCCTTTACGAGAAGTGTCCTGGGATATTTAATGACCACAGCGAGTCAGGACCTCGGTTTAACGTCTCATCCAAAAGACTGTGCTATTTTTACAGTATAGTATCCCTCCTCACTATACCGGGGCATTAGGCCCCACACAGACCACAGGGTGAGCGCCCCCTGTTGGCCTCACTAATACCACTTCCAGCAGCAACCTTAGTTTTGCCCAGTAGGTCTCCCATCCAGGTACTGGCCAGGCTCAACCTTGCTTAACTTCAGTGGGAAACAAGGCCAGAACTACAGGGAGAACTGCAAGGCAGCCAATATATTACAACTGAGGGAATTAAAAGCCACTAGGTGGTGGAGGTAGTATGTTTTGGAGGATTTATATAGAATCGTGACTGTACACAGAAGATGAACTGATATTAGATTTTAGAGTTGATCCAAACAAGATCAAATGTCAGAAATAGTGATTTAAATCACTATTTATAGTCAGAAATAGTGATCGTGATATTGGAATGTGTCTGTGTGTGTATATGTAGGTTCTGATAACCTGGCACGCTATGGCGCTCTGGAGAGTCTCGTGAACTATGTGGCTGATGACACGTGGGACAACAGAGCCACGAATAGAATGAGCACCATCCGATTCCTCGATGACGACGATGAACAGGTGAGAGAATTGTGAATTGCTGGACTCTGTATCACCTGATTGGGCTTCCGTGTGTGTGTGCGCATGTGTGTGTTAAACTGAAATAACAGCTCGGACTATTATTACTATTATATTACTACTGCTACCATCTAATTTATAAGATTGGTTTTCATGCACGTGTTTACTGTATCATTAATTAAAATGCAAATGTGCAAACGCTTATGTCAGAGTGTCAGAATCCCGAGTTTGAGTGAGGAAACTTTCACACCTGTGGATTTTGGACATTACGCTGTAGGTTGCCGAGTCAGGATTGTCAGAATTTTTGGAAACCCAACTAAATGAATGAAGTGCATTCAGTAAATAGCAAAATAACGAAGTATATAAACACAAAATCCAATGGCAAGAAATTCCTGACAGTTCACCTTTGTTAATACAGGGAGTGACCCTGGTGGTATCAACCACACTTGGGAACTAATAAAATTAGAATATAAAGCATAAGGTAGCCTTTGAGTATGATAGTTGTAGAAATGTATGGTGGTAGAGATGGAATATGAAGAGAGGAAAGTGGTGGTGGTCAATGTACAAGCACCAGCAGGGGAGCAGGAGAAGAGAGAGTATTTTAAGTTTTTAAGGGAGTTTTTAAAGAAGCACAATCAAGTTATTATAATGGGGGATTTTAATACAGTGTTTAGTAAATTGGATATGGCTGAGGGAATGGTCTTTAAAACTGACACTGGGAGAAAAGAGCTAAAATCACCGATGGAAGAAAATAACATGATTGACATATGGAGAGAAAGGAATGAAAAGAAAAAAAAGAAGAATACTCAAGGAGGCAGATAGTCAGGAATTTTATGTGCAAAACAAGAATAGACTTTGTTTTATGTACAAGGAACATAAAAGGTTTTATAGAAGGGATGAGGTATGAAGAAACAAGCCTAAGTGATCATAAGCCACTTTTTATGCAAATAGACTGGAGTACAGTGAAAAGAGGGCCAGGGGTATGGGTCTTAAACACAGCGCTTTTAAAGAATGAAGAATATGTTGTAAAGATAAAAGATATCATTGAAAAAGAAAAAGAAAATGGAATGTATGTGGAAGATAAAAGAATATGGTGGGAAAATGAAGTATGCATTGAAAAAATGTACAATAAAATATTGCAGACAAATACAGAAAAGCAAAAAGAATAAGGAAAGAGAAACAAGGGAACGATGGGAAAAAGAATTAAATGAGAAAGAAAAAGATATACAAAAATTAAAAGTAATAGAGGAAGAATTGAAAGAAATGGAAGAAAATAAATAAAGGTGCGAGGTTGCACAGCAAAGAATATGGTGGAGGAAGAAAAATATTTTTTAGCTCTAGAAAGGAGAAAGCTTAAACAAAAGGGGAAAATGGAGAAGTAGTACAAAAAAAGAGGAAATTTTGAAAGAAATAAAAGCATATTATGAAAAGCTATTCATTAGAGATGGAGTAAAAGAAGAAGAAAAAGTATCACTATTGAAGCAAATAAAAACAAAAGTAAGAGAGGAAGATAAAAAAAAAAGGATGTGATCGAGACATAAGATAGGAAAAGATCAAAAATCTTTAAGTGAATAAAATAGAAAGAAAAGTCCAGGGATAGATGGTTTGGGGAGTGAGTTTTATATCGTTTTTAAGGATTTTATAACTAGCACCTTAAAAGAAGTATATGAAGAGGTTTTTAAGAAAGGAGAGATGAATCAAAGAATGGGATTGATGAAGTTGATCTATAAAAGAAAAGAAGAAAAAGGGTAGACCTTAATAACTACAGACAGATTACAATGCTCAACACCAATTTAAAGATTTTGGCAAAAATTTTAGCCAACAGATTAAAAGTAATAATGCATATAGTAATGTATAATTAAAACAAATCTATTGTACAGTGTAAAAGGAAAATATATAGCAGACAACAATAAGCATAAAAGATATGATCAGGTACATGAAAATCGGAAACAGAGAAGGCTATGTAATTAGTTTAGACTTTGAAAAAGCCTTTGACAGGGTGGAACATGATTATTTATTTGGAGTTTTAAAGAGAGTTTCGGTTTCGGAGAGAACTTTACTGAATGTATTAGAATTTTATACAGAGGCGCAATAAGAGTTAGCAGTCTGTAAAATGGCCAATAACAAGGCCACTGGGCCTGATGACATACCATCAGAATTGGAAGAGGTTAGGAGAACCAGGAGCTTATTTCCTGACAACCTTCTTCAACAAATTTCCTGATGATGGCATTCCAACTGCATGGAGAAAAAGCTACCTAGTACCTTTGTACAAAAACAAAGGTGACATAAGACTCTGCAGGAACTACAGGGCTTTAAAACAGATATCACACACCTTTAAAATTTGGGAACGGGTAATAAATAGAAGGTTGATGCATCTAACTAAGGTCACTGAAAACCAGTGCGGATTTGTTGCAGAAAAATCAACAACCGATGCTATACATTCAATTCAAATCCTTGGAAAAGCATAGAGACAACAAAAAATGAAATGGTGTACACATGATGTTTATAGATTTAGAAAAAGCTTTTGACCGTGTTCCGAGACCACTAGTATGGCAATCTCTACGATCGCAAAAAATGCCCGAATGTCTCATCAATATAGTGGCCGACATGTACAAAGGCGCAACCACTAATGTGCGTTGCACAGCAGGAATCAGCGACTGTTTTGAAAGTGAAAGTAGGAGTGCATCAAGGTTCGGCACTCAGCCCCCTACTTTTTAAATTGGTGATGAATTATGTAACGGCGGAGGTGCAACATTCAACACCCTGGGACATTCTCGACACAGATGATGTCGTCCTTAGCAGCGAAGACCAAAAAGAACTCCAACAACACCTGGAAGATTGGAGAGCTGTACTGGAAAATGCTGGCCTTAGTTATAAGCAGACAGAAGACCGAAAATATGTACTGCAACTTTTCAAACAGTAACTAACATTACACAATTTCGCACCAAAACTCCGTCACCTATTTTAAATACCTCAGGAGCATTCTATCTAGCGATGTTCCTATTGACGCGGATATCACGAGCCGCGTGAATATAGGGTGGCTGAAATGGAGACGTTTAACAGGAGTGCTCTGTGCTAAAAGAATGCCAGTGCAAATCAAAGGCAAGAGTTACAAGTCCGCTGTGAGACCTGCTTTAACATACGGTGCTGAATGCTGGCCACTTAAAAAACAGCAGACAGAAAAGCTAAGTGTAAATGAAGTGAGAATGCTGAGATGATCTGCAGGAGTGACACGCCGAGATAAGGTTCCAAACCAATATATCAGGGGCAGTTTTAAAGTCAGAGCACTACCTGAAAAACTGACTGAAGAGAAAACCAGAATTCCACATGACCAAAAAAGTGCTGGAGCTTGGTACAGGAAAGAGAAGCCGTGGAAGACCTCACTTAAGATGGAAGAATGTTATAAATTAAGACCTCGCTAGAGACAATATAGACCCAACAACGACTCAGAACAGAGCAATCTGGAGACAAAAGATTATGAGAGCCGACCGCAAGTAGATATGGGAAAAGGCCGGACAAAGAAGAAGGGCGATAACGAGAGTAAAATGTAATGGGTTTTTAACAGTGTTTTAAAATAAAAAGATCCATAAGACAAGGATGTCCACCATCAGCTCTTTTATATTCACTAGTTTCAGAACCAATAGGACTAGCCATAAAACAAGAAAAGAAAAAATAAAAGGAATAGGTGTTGAAGGAAGTAAAGAAAAGGACAAAATATTTCAATATGTGGATGATACCACTGTGATAGTAAAAGAAATGGAGAGTGTTAAAAAAAGTCATGGAAATTGTACAGATGTTTAAGGGATCAGGAGGTAAAGTAAATGAAGAAAAAACAGTATGAGATTTGGAGGTGTGACAGATTTAACTAATCATTTTACTTTCAAAGAAACAAGAAATAAAGATCTTAGGTGTTTTAATTGGGAAGGATGAAAAGAAAGCGAGGGAAACCATGAGGGAAGACATTAGGAGCTATCGAAAGAAGACTGAATTTATGGAAACTGACGACTCTTAATTTAAGAGGGAGGATTTTAATCCTGAATGTGTTGATGGTGTCAAAGTTACGGTATACCTTATATGTGTCATCTATGCCGTTGTGCGCAGAAAGAAAGCTGTAAAACGTTTTAGATTTTTTATGGGACAGGAAGCCACCAAGAATCACATACAACAATTGAATAGGTGCAGTGGAAAGGGGAGGGATTGGGTTTAATAGATGCTTAGCAAAGGAAAAACAGTTTGAGATTGAAAATAATTAAAAAGAAAAAAAAAAAGTTTATGGATGAAAATAAAGCAGCATGGAAAAAAAAAAAACAATGGAATATTTTATAAGTAAATTTGGGAATTTTAATTCAGGAGATAATATTTTATGGATGAAAAGAAAGAACTGGATGATGGAAGGGTTACCAGATTTTTATAAGGAAATGATGAGCACCTGGGGGAAATTTTTAACCAATGTACATTTTAATCCCTAAGGCAGAGAGAACATTTTAAATCAGCCTTTATTCTTAAATAACAGCATTTTAAATCAAGGAAAAGGGATTTTTTTTTAAAGAAATGGTGGGAGGTGGGAATCACAAGGGTTAGAGATGTTTTATATGAATTTAAAGAAGGGTTTTCACCAGTACAGTGTATAGAAGATGCAATTGAGTAGGTGAAAGAGGATTTTAGCATACAAGAAATAATAATAAAAAAATAATAAAATAATTAAAAAAAAGTATGATGTGATCAAAAAAGCAATACCCAAAGAGTGGATAAAAAGAATTGAAAACATGGAAGAGGGGGGAACAGGAAGAGAGGTCTATGTGAAGGTGGGAGAAATACTGGGTGCTTTTAAAGAATGTACAGTGAAAATGTTTTATAGCCTTTTTAGAGATGGAGTTAAAAAAAAATCTATTGTTAATGAGTACTGGCAACAGAAATTCAAAAGATCTTAAAGAAGAAAGTATATGGAACAATATGAAAGGGATGACCATAGAAACAAAAGTTAGAGAACCTAAATTAGAGTATTTAATCAGACATAAAGTCATATTTACCGATGTCCTACTGAACAAAATAGGAATGGAGCAAAGTGCAACATGTAAAGTATGTAATGATGAAGTGTTTTTACACTGCAAAGAATTGAAAGATTTTAATGTGAAATGTAAGAGAATAATTGAACATCTGAGAGGGGAACAACATGAGAAAGACATGGAATGGAACAAGGTGATGTTAGGAGTGGATAAAAAGTGTTTTTATTAAAAAAAGAAAAAGGAACACCCCCCCCCCCCCCCCCCCCCACACACACACACACACACACCCCACCACATCTGATCAATCTGCTTGTGATGTTGATAAAAAGTGCAATATGGGAGAGAAGAAAACAATTTTCAAAGAGAAAACAAATTGTAATGGATGTAGAGTGTGTTTAAAAGAAAAGTGGAAAGATATGTAGAATGCTTTTTTTTTCCAAACAAGAAAATAAAATGGATGATTATAATAATGTTTTTACGCCAGATGTATGTAAGGTTTTTTATGATTTACAATGGAAAGTGCCAGGACAACAAGGGTAATTTTATCATTACAGGAATAGAAGCGTTGTAGGTTTAAAAAAAAGTCATACCATAAAAAATAAATATTACAATGGATCTAAATAATAAATGTTTATGAAGTTAGGATTTATTGTTAAAAAATATACATACATTCTGATGTATTTTAATGTGAAAAATATTTATGTTGTAATATAATGGAATTAATGGAATTTGAATACTTTTAATAATTTTTTTTTTTTTTAAATCATCTCATCTGACCTCGAAAGCAAAGTTGGGCCTGGTTAGTACTTGGTTGGGAGACTGAATGGGAATACTAGGTGCTGTAAGCTTATCATTTGGGCAAGTGCTCCCTCATTTTTTATGCAACGTACTGGTGCTTAGACTTCACACGAACATGTTTTGCGTAAAGTGATTCTCCGTATTTACAAATCAAAGAATCACTCCTGACGTGAAAGGACACATCACCTTGTCTCATGTTGATGATGCTCTGACATTCATCTGAGGAAGCTGCTATAGGAAGCAGGCATGCAGCACGACTTTGTACTCTCCCCCGTCTAGTTTTTATTTTTTCATCAGTCACACATGACTTGGTAGTTTTGCACGAGGACTGATGTCTCCACAGGTCATTTTTCCTGAACATTCTAAAACAATATGGGCAAGGCAAATAGTACTTAAGAGAAGCTTTATCAGACGGCTGCTTCCAGGTCACCATGTCCTCTGCTTTTTTCCAGAACTTTGGAATTGTATTTAAAGTCTCCTTTATTGCGCAGCTGTTCCAGAAGACCCTTTCTTTCTTTCGATCTTAATGGAAAGCTGAAGGTATATGCCACATCTTTGACCTCGATATGCTTTCTCCCCAAATACCTTGAGATCTTTAATTGTGATTTGCCACAGTAGAGGCAATAATGTCTTTTGTCCAGTGCTCGTTTATGGTCTTCCCTTTTTGTACAAATTTTTAGGGTCACAGTTGATTTGCCTTTATTTGTTTTGTTTATCTCGAGTTGTTTGTGTCTTTTCAGATAAATTCTAAGTTTCTTTTGTTTTGTTTTTTAAATGGTGCACTTCCCTCTTTGCTGATCATCATCACTCAAATTTGTGTCTGGACCTTCAAGATATTCTTTACTGGACAGTTTCTTATGCGATGAACCTTTGTCTGGGCTCAAATCTTCCACATCACTGGATGATGACGTACTGTGTTCTGGATTGTAATCTGGGTCTAGTACTGTGCAGCTGGATACTTCAGATTCCGAGGAATCACTCTCTGGTTCCTCATGAATATCGTCCAGCTGCAAGTTCAAAGTATAATCATCATGAGTTAAAGTCTAACTTTAAATAGACACTTCACCATTATTTTGACGAGGGACTATCCGACTTCCTGATCCTAACCAAAGTCAATTGTAAATGTGTATTATAACAGTACATTACAAAATTAACACAACAGTTACCAGGCTTAGCTGACCACTTTTATTAAATAAAAGGATATAACATTTTAATTTCCTGTGCAGGAATATTTCAGTTGCTTAAGCAGCTTCAAACTTGCTAAATTGTAAAGTCTAAAACTACAATTATGAGATTAAAATGCATGTTTTGTTCTTCAGGCTCTGAGTTCCAGCACATTCAGCATGAAAAAATAAAGGTCAACATTAAAAGAGTTTAAAGCTTCTAACATTCAGAAAACCCTTGTTTCTCTGTGTGTAGCTATTAGCCAAGCGAACTGCACATATACAGTATCTCACAAAAGTGAGTACACCCCTCACATCTTTGTAAATATTTGATGATATCTTTTCATGTGACAGCACTGAAGAAATGACACTTTGCTACAATGTAAAGTAGTGAGTGTACAGCTTGTGTAACAGTGTAAATTTGCTGTCCCCTCAAAATAAGTCTAAGCTTAAAACGTATTTGTTTACTCAAGCCTACCCTGACTAGATTCTGTTCTACTTTCTCCCTCTCTCCTTTCGCCGAGCCCCACACGAATTTATGGAGATACTAGAGATCCAGATCCTTTCAGCCTCTGGATGGAGCTCAAATCTTCTTTAATTCCAGACTGCTGGGACTACGGCTGCTCTTAACACCATACAGACTTCATATGAATCCATAATGAACTTTTTCACACTATCTGTTGTTACCCAGATGAGGATGGGTTCCCTTCTGAGTCGGGTTCCTCTCAAGGTTTCTTCCTCTTAAAACATCTTAGGGAGTTTTTCCTTGCCACCGTCGCCACTCAGTGGCTTGCTCAGTTGGGATAAATTCACACCTTTAATATCTGTATACCGTGTTGATATTTCTGTAAAGCTGCTTTGAGACAATGTCTATTGTAAAAAGCGCTATACAAATAAAATTGAATTGAATTGAAAATAACTCAACACACAGCCATTAATGTCTAAACCGCTGACAACAAAAATGAGTACATCCCTAAGAGAAAATGTCCAAATTGGGCCCAAAGTGTCAATATTTTGTGTTACACAAGCTGTACACTCACTACTTTACATTGTAGCAAAGTGTCATTTCTTCAGTGCTGTCACATGAAAAGATATAATCAAATATTTACAAAGATGTGAGGGGTGTACTCACTTTTGTGAGATACTGTAAGTATAATATAATGTTTCTCTCTCATACACATACATTTAAAAAAACAATCCCTCCTCATCAGGTTCTTTTTTGATACTCAGTATGGTTCTTTTCATCACTAAATAAATGTTTTTATTCTTATTTTTAAAAACAGACTCAGAATATGATTAGCATAAAATAAAACTAATAAGCAAAGTAACTATATAAACTCAATAACTCACAGGAAATCAATGTAAAATCTCAATAAAATAAACTGAGATGAATAAAGAATGAAGGATACAAACATAATCCTGGTGACATCTTTCAAAGTATTTAATACATTTAAATTGCTTCACATTCTTACATGTAGAACCTTTAATATAATCTCCATTATTTAATGTCAAATCGAATGTGCTAAAGCACACAGCCTATGGAATGGTCCAGATACCTAAGGTCTTATGTCTGGACTGTGCATAACATACAATTAGTCTTCTATTTGGACTATTAAGTATTAATTCATCATGGAGACTGAACCTAGTCTACAACTCTATTAATGTGCAGGGACGCCATGAAACTGTACAGTTGCAACCATCTACCATGCTGACAACTTGTATCTCCACCACTTGTAAAATAGAACTTCTCCACTGTAGCCTACATACATGTAGCTGTCCTAACAGACATGAGGATCTAATCTAGCAGCATTACATCAGTTTAAGTACTTTCTACAAACAATCACACTGGATCTTACAATCAGTTATTATCTTAGCCTTAACATATAATGATTCCAGATCTGGGATTAATTTCTATCACCACATTATGTTGTTTCATTTGCAAAATTCCTCCTTAAGATTTTATTACAGTTACCAACAACTGCTCAAAAGATTTTGTAAAGGCACATACCTCTGTTGAACTTTCTTCCATCGTTTCCTGGACACCAAAGAGAAGATTGAAAAAATTATTACATCATTATATCAGTTTAAACAAAATAATTCCAATCACAGGCAACAATAAGGCAATACAGTAATGTTTTAGTATCTCATTCATCTTTTTACATGACAATTAAGACCTTAAATATAACAATACCACATATTGTGATTTATACAGAATATGTATGGATATAATTTATATAATTTGGTCACTTGTTCATTTTTTCAGAGAAGCCGCTGTAAAGAAACAAATCCGTCCACTGACTTGTCTTGATTATACTCGGTCTATTTGTTCTTAAACTTTACTCTAGTCCATCTCGAAAGTTCCATGAGTCTCTGACATACCGATAGCTTCCATATGCATACCACGATCTCTAAAACAACCCCCACCCCGAAAAAATAAAAAGCTATAAATAAAAGCTATTTATGCTTACCATAAAAATACCCATAAGTGAGGATCATAAAACCTTACCTACACTGTAAAGGTTTGTGAAAATCAGCTTGCACAATGATTATGATGAAATCTCAGCCACTCCAATCTTCTGAACCTCTCCAGGCCACTGCTCAAGGCATCCATTTTAGGTCAAGATGCGCGTGCACCGCACATGCAGGTGTAGGGGAGGGGGAGGGGAAGGTGTGGCTACCAATTAAGGCCTCAGTGAAGACAGCTAACAGTGCATCACAATATTCTCCAATTCTCAACTCTGACTCACAGGCTTAGAGTGTTTGAAATAAAGGAAGGTTGACATTTATTAATGCAGTTAACTTAAAAACTAAGTAAAACCTAAATTCGACTGTATGTATATCAGTAGTGAAAAAAGTAGTCTGATATTTTAACTACAAGAGTACAACATTGAATTAATACTCATGCAATAAGTCATGCATTTAAATTTAAACTTAAGTAAAAATACAAAAGTATAAGCAACAAAACATGCTTAGCACCAAAAGTATAAATATGCGTTATGCACAATTCAGTAATTAAATTACTGGATTTTAATTATTGATGCATTCATTTAAAAAATCCTTTTAAAATTGCAGATTGTAAAGGTGGAGCTAATTTTCAGATGTTATACTGTCTGAAATGTTCTTGGAATGGAAATACTCTAAACTAGTAGTCCTACCTCAAAGAAGTACCTCGATACTGTACTTAATTACATGACCTATTCAAATATATTTACAGCACCCTCCACTAATATTGGCACCCTTGGTAAATATTAGCAAAGAAGGTATTGTCATGAATAAAATCAACCTTTTAGCCTAGGTCAAAAACTTCAGAGACAGAGAGTTTAGTAGATGTCAAAAAGTAAACAAACTTTATTGAAAATCAATAAAGTGTGACAGTCTGCAGAGTGTCCGAATTATGCATACACAAACATGTCTTTATATACCTATCTCCACAGTATAGTCTCTGTAGGTGGGGTTTTGCCTTTCCTTGTTGAAAATAGACCAATCTTCTTTTGCCACAATTAAATATTCATGTCTATGCGTTATCTTAAATTTGTGGAACATGCGCAGTTAGTTGTTTTTCTTGAAAAGGTTTCATGAGGACAAGGTTTCTTTTACAAAAAAGGTTTCACACAGGCTTGTGTGTCTTGACCTTGACTCCCTTCTTAGGCCTCAATGAGCATCTGTCTGTCTCTATCCGTTGTCCCCGCTGATATCTACCTCCTTTCCCCAGGCCCTCTCCTAACTCCCTAATTTGTATCTGCCTCAAAGTTATTTACTCACACATGCGAATATCTACTGCCAGTTTTTATTGCTGTGGAGACAGGAGACAGCTAATACAGAAGAACAATTGTTGTACACTGAAACACAGTTCATTCAACTCAAATCCACTCAGAATATAACCTGATCAAACATTGTTCTATGGATTCAGATTATGCTTCTAACTGTTGATTATACATATAGATGATGTTTTTTAACCAATATTGATTGTACGATAATGCTCAAGTAATAATTCTAAATGTTGGTTACATATTGAATTCACTTCATTAACATATCCAAATGTAAGTTACACAGATTGTTTGCACTTCAAAGATATTTTCCATAGTATAAATATGAGGTAACACATAGGCCACATTCCCTTAGTCATTAATAACAATGACCCAGGACAGCCAGGAACCTTGGGTTGATTTTTGATGACGGCTTGACCTTTACAGACCACACATCAACAACTGCATGGTCCTGTAGGTTCATTCTCTACAACATCAAGAGAATCAGACCCTATCTCACCGAACAGGCTACACAGCTACTAGCCCAGGCTCTTGTCATATCAAAACTGGACTACTGCAATGCACTACTCTCGGGCCTCCCAGCAGTTCCATCAAACCCCTTCAGATGATTCATAATCATTCAGCAGCATGCCTCGTCTTCAACCAGCCCAAAAGAACCCATGTCACACCCCTCTTCATCTCCCTCCACTGGCTTCTTGTAGTCGCCCGCATCAAATTTAAGGCTTTGATGCTCACGTACAATACCTTGTCTGGAACAGCACCCCCTACCTCAACACTTGTCTTTGAGGCTTACGTTCCCTCACGCAATCTCTGATCGATTAATGACCGACAGTAGTGCCTACTCAGCGTGGCTCAAGGTCCCTTTCCAGAAGCTTCACACTAACTGTCCCTTAGTGGTGGACTGAACTTCCAACCTCAATCCGGACCGCAGAATCTGTCACTATCTTCAAAAAACAGCTAAAGACCCACCTCCTCCGTGAACACCTAACCAACCCATAAAATGCCAACCCCACATTATCCTTAATAAAAAAATTAAATTAAAAATACATACTCTGGCTCTTACACTCTGCACACTTTGCTTTTCTAGACATCAAAGATCTTGTATAGTAGCACTACTTGCATTGTTCTCCGCTTGATATAATATCATTGAAAATGCCCATTTCCACCATCAGGTCAATAATTAAGAAGTTCCAGTCAACTGGAAATGTTATGAATTAACCTGGAATTGGACGTGTGTCTATATCATCTCAACGCACTGAAGAGGACGGTTCGAGTGGACAAAAAATCTCCAAGGTTCACGGCTGGAGAATTGCAGAAGTTAGTTGTGTCTTGGGGTCAGAAAGTCTCCAAAACTACAATCCGAAGTCACCTACATCACCACAAGTTGTTTGGAAGGGTTTCAAGGAAAAAGCCTCTACTCTCATCCAAAAACAAACTCAAGCACAGGGGCATAAACTGGGCTGGGCATGCAGGGCTGTAGCCCCAAAGATCTTTTCTTTAGCCCTGAATAATTCTGCACGTGGAGCGATTTGTCACTACGTAACTGAACACATATGCCAAATTCCTATGACAAATGAATAAAAGAAGACAGCTTGTAATTTTATATCTTCAGTGAACAGAGGCGAGGCCAATCAGACAGGGTGTGCAGGAAAATACTGCCAAGTAGAAGATGCTGCTTTATTTTAAACCAGTAAATGAGTTGAAACTGAAAGAGTAACATCCTCTCATGCTGAGCAGGAAAACAAGGTGTGTAAATATCTATATGAGTTTGTGAATATATATAAGTTACATGAAAATGATATGAACAGAGCATAAGGACAGATAACGTACTCTGCACTGCACTGTAGCAGCTAAACCCATACAGTGACAACTTAGACGAGCAAACACATGGGCTAACACACAAATACCTGACTATCCCAGATGTCTGTAAAAACAACCACATCGTCGAGGTAGGCTTAACAGTTCTCTACATCTCCCAATACCTGTGCCATTAGCCGCTGAAATGTAGCTGGAGCATTTTTCAGACCAAAAGCCATAACCATATATTGGAGGAACCTGTCTGGTGTTGCGAATGCAGAAATCTCAGATGCACGTGGTGTGAGTGGAACCTGCCAGTAACCCTTTAGAAGGTCCAGTTTTGTGACAAAGTTTGCATTTCCGATTCGGTCAACACAATCTTTTATTCTTGGGAGGGGAAATGAGTCCACTTTAGTTAAAACATTGACTTTTCTATAATCTGTGCAGAACCTATAGCTTTTGTCAGGCTTTGGAACTAGTAGGCAGGGCGAGCAAGTAGTCTGTTTCTTCTGTCATAATGGCACGTTTAGTGGGATTAACCCTGTAAGCATTTTGTTTAACTGGAGTATTATTACCCACATCAATGTCATGTCTGAGGACAGTGGTATGAGAAGGGGTATCAGAAAAAAGTGATGGACATTTCTTAAAAAGACTTATTAAATCACCCTGGGCTGGCTCTGACAAGTGTGCAAGTTTAGACTGGATATTTGCCAGCCATTCAGAGTTTGGTAACTGATCACAGGTTAAACAAGCCCTACCTAAACTGAGACCATCCACCTCAGGAGAATACTCAGATGGTGGCACGCTCATAGAGGCAGCAGCTACTGACATGACTACAGGAAGTGAAGAGCCAACATCCGTGGTAGCACGAGAGATATAAGGCTTGAGCATATTCACATGGCACACACGAGACTTTCGTTTCCAGTCAGGGGTTTTCAAAACATAGTCTGTATCACTCAACTTAGACTCAATAACATAAGGACCTGGGAACCTAGCCTGGAGAGCAGAGCCGGGTAATGGCAGTAAAACCAAAACCTTGTCACCCGCTTGGAATGTATGCACCACAGCCTTTTTATCAAAACGAACCTTCATACAGGCCTGAGAGGATGCCAGAGAACTTTTGGCTAACTCAAAAACAATATGTAGGTGCTCACGAAAGGAACTAACATTATCTAGAACATTCCTTGTTGGGGGTTTCACCGGACTTGGAGACAAGCTCTTCCTGTAAAACCTAAAGGCCCACGAACAGAGTGCCCAAAGACTAACTTGGCAGGACTGAAGCCTAGTGACTCTTATCACGGATAGTAAACAATAACGAGGAATCCCTTCATCCCAATCTTTTCCCTGACCTAAACAGTAGGTCTGAAGCATAGACTTCAATGTCTGGTGGAAGCGTTCAAATGCACCCTGGGACTCTGGGTGATAAGCACTAGAAACCTGATGACGCACGTTCGGTTGTGTCATAACCTTCCTGAACAGAGAAGATAAAATTTGAACCCTGGTCTGACTGGATGTATTTTGGCAAACCAAAAGTGGTACAAAACTTGACAAGACATGGGACTTTATGCTACGCAGGGGTATAGCTTCAAGGCACCTAGTAGCAGCACACATCAAAGTTAGTAGGTATGAATGACCAGACTTGGTTCGAGGAAGCGCACCCACACAATCTATTAAAATTCTTTCAAAAGGTTCTCCCATAACAGGTACAGGTTGAAGTGGAGCAGGGGGAACGACCTGATTTGGCTTCACTGCAACCTTACACACATGACAGGAGCGGCAATACCTGGCAACCTCTGACCACATAGCAGGCCAAAAAAAATGCCTTTAAACACGGTCATATGTCTTCCTCACACCAAGGTGACCAGCGTGATAATGGTCATGGGAAATACTCAACACCTGGGTTCGGTATGGTTTTGGAAGCACAAATTGAAAAACTGACCTCGAATCATGCTCAGAGTTCGAGGGAGTCCACTTACGCATCAATACATCCCAATCAAAGAAATACACAGTACAACATTGAGGTAACTGTGCCCCATCTACAGCAGCAGCCATACAGTGAGAGAGCGAAACATTTGTTTTCTGGGCAGCCACAATCTGTTCTCGCCCAACACTCCATTTACCACACTCTTCTTAAGATACTGAAAAAGTTTTAGATTCGGGAAGAACCCCAGGACTAGAACACAGATCTTGATTTTCAAACAAGGGATCATCACTACACATAAAAAAGTCTGAAATATCGACAGCACCTTTCATTTTGTGAGCTTGGGCACGTGTCACTACACAGGAACTGAAGACAGAGGGAAACTCACGCAAAAGCTCATCACTCTCATGCAACACGGGAGCGTCTGTTAAAACAGGTCAATGGAAAACCTTTCCACCAGCTAAATCATTACTGCAAATAAACAAAACTCCCTTAACTGGCAACTGAGGTCGAACTGCAACCTTAACGAAGCCAGACACCACCTCAGAATGAAGATAAACCATACACTGTAAAAAAAATAATAATAATAATTTTGAGTTTAAGTTGTCCCCAAGTAAATATTTAGGTTGACACAACAAATAGGTTTTTTTTAGTTTTTCAGTCAACTTAACATGTTAAGTTTTCACTGTCAAAACTAGTTTGTGAGTTGAATTAACAAGTTTCTGTCACCTCAACTGAAAAGCATATGCTGAATCAATACAACAATGATGTTACATTCTGAACATTCATCACGAGATCTAACGTGAAGTGCGAAGCAGACAGAAGACGATAGATGTTGTAGGGCAAGAGTGAAATCTTCCACCATTGTCAAATTTGATAAATAAATATTTGTTCATAATGATTTCATCACTTGTAAAAACAACATGTACTATATAACAGTAAACAAAACAATACAAGTATTGTTTACGTCGTTTCTACATCGAATTAAACCGCAGCTAACCCACACATAGTTTGGCTAATCTTATTATATTGTTGCTAGCCAGCAAACTAAAGCTAAATATCTATAAAAGTAACGAAACAAAACTAGCTACGTATTATTTCTTCTAGTCACTTAATACATGTTTAATATATCAACAATTTCTCTCCATGAGTTGCAAAAATCAGCGGGGAGGTTAGCCTGAGGAAGATATTCACAGGCGACATGATAAGCTATCCTCCAAGATATTGCTACATATCACAATATGTAAATATGTGTGTGTGCACCGCATTCAGTGTTAATTTATCTATTTTATTTTTACTTCTTTTTTAATGTGAATGCGAGAATACAGAGCAGGAAGTGTGTGCTGTTACAAGAGCAAAAACCGTGAGAGAGAACTTAATTAAGTGCTCGCGCACTGTGTAGTGAGGTGTCGTTCATGAATGAATCGTTCATTTTGAGCGAATCTTTAATATGATTCGGGAACAACGAGTTGTCTCAGAGAGTGATTCGTTCATTTTTGGACGCGTATGCGCAGCAACATCCCCACAGGTTCTGTACCGGAAACAGAATTGATTAGTTTACCTCTGGAGTCTTTGGTTCACTGCACAGCCCCACTGCCTTCGGAATATGGGGCAGTCACATGATGAACGAATGCCTCGAACCTGAAGACTTGAGACGTGAACTAATCAAATGTGACGTGACAAAAGAAGAACGGGAGGTGAGGTGAACTAACAGACTGCGTAGCCTAATGCTATGTAATTAAATAATAATTTATGTTTCTCATAATTCGGCCTTGGTTGCATTAGCCTATAGTTTATTTTTTATTCCAAATGTGATCAACGTTTGCATAAGTCCTAGATGTGTTGGGGAATTTAACATGTAACATTTTAATTTTATTCTGCTGAAATGAACGAAGTGACTCAAAAAAAAGATTAGTTCATTTTGCTGAACGAGATTTAAAGATCCGAGTCATTAAAATGATCCGAACTTCCCATCACTAAACTGTCTGACTCGGGCACCCGCATGCTTTCTGTGTGGGCGCGTGCTCTGTGATGTGTGCTTGCGTTAACAGAGGTGAGTGGTCAAGTAAACAAATTTACAGGCCAAGTCCTATCTTTAGTGGATGAAAACAGTCGTATACTACAATGCATTGTTTATAATATCGTTAAAGTTAATAAAACAACAAAGGAAAAGATAACTCATCATTGCTCTGAGTTACTTTACTCCTGAATGGTTGTGTTAATATTTGTGACTATGCTTGCACTTAGATTTTAAGCAGTTTAAGTATGCAAGTCTTTAAACGTTATATATATATATATATATATATATATATATATATATATATATATATATATATATACATACACATATATATATATATATATATATATATATATATATACATACACATATATATATATATATATATATATATATATATATACACATACATATATATATATATACACATACATATATATATGTATGTATATATATATATACATATATACATACATATATATATGTGTATATATATACATGCATACATATATATATGTATGTATATATATATATATATATATATATATATATATATACATAAACTTGCAGTTTTCTGATGCTCCTGCTTCCACTGTAATGCGAATGTAGTGAGGTGTGACGTGATTAAACGTCACCCTTATTAACTACGTGGCCAATGAGCTCTCGTCCTACCATAGTATATAAGCTGTTGTTTAGGCCTTACGGAATGCGTCATGGTCGAAAACCCGTCCCTTCCTTTTGTTGCTACGGACTGCAGAGTGTGACGTTGGGCTGTGGAGACTGTGCTGCTTGCTCTCAGTGCGGTGTGCCGTCAGGGCTCTCATCTGTGTAGCATGGCAGTTTAATGTAGCCCCGGTCGGATCGCCAGCTGCTGCTGTCACAACTATTAAAGAATAGTTTATCATAATAAAGAAGCTATCATATGATTTTCGTATGTGCCGTCGTGAGTATTAAATGATCTGCACTTATATAGCCCTTTTATCCAAAGCGCTTTACACTGTGTCTCATCACACACACACACACACACCGGTGGTAGCAGAGCTGCCATGCAAGGCACTAACTTGCCATCAGGAGCAACTTGGAGTTCAGAGTCTTGCCCAAGGACACTTCAGCATGTGGAGTCATGTGGGCTGGGAATCGAACCACCAACCCTATGATTAGTGGGCAACCCACTCTACCACCTGATCCACAGCCAGGTCCTTGATCTCGCATGCGTTAAGGCAGGCTGAATGAGTGCGGTCGTTTTGGTATAGCCCCCCCCTCACTTGCGGAGCCACGTTGGCGCTCTGAGGCTGCTTTTGGCTGCTTGATTCTGTTTGGTTTTGCTGCTTTGTTTTGTTTTGTTTTGTGTTGGTTACTGTCACTAAGATCAGTTTTCTTTAATTCAACAGTGTTGTAACAGTCTTTATCAATTATGCTGATACTGCTGTGTGGTAGTAGAGGTTTTGGTCAGTTTGGTAAACTTGCTACCTGCAATCAGTTTGAGTGTGGGGTTATCTCTGCCACCATGATTAAGTTTGTCTTTGTTTTGTTTCATTCTCTTGTTTGTCTGCTTTGAGCATATTGTAATTAATTTTTCTTGTGTTTTTGTTTTCTCCTTGTAGGAGCTGAGTGCTTCCAGAGGCTGGGGGAGGTCCTTTGCTGCACCTTGGGCTTTACTTAATTAAGGGTTGTTATTATTGCTGTGTTTATTTGCAGTGAATTTTGTGGGTATGATTCTGATTAGTGGGGTGATTCTCCCTTTTGTACAGCTGGTGCTGTTGTGCTAGCCTGCCCTTCATACAGGAAGCCTCAGTCCTCCTATGATTATTGTTCATTTTCTCTTGTGACTGTTTTATTTGACCAACGCCTGACTGTGTTGGCTGCTTTTTTAAAAAAATAATTCTTGGCCAGTTTTTTTAACTTCAAAATAAAATGTATTTTTGTATGGAAACCCATGCGTCTTGCCTGTTCTAAGTGGAACGTATTTGTGTGTCTATATTTGGGTTATTTTCCCTGTTTCCTCGGGGTGGCTTAGTTGTTGCAAAACGAGCCACATTGCTGCACTCCCTCATTAGCTTTGCTTACAATATCAATATGTATATGAACGGCTGGCCATGAAATATATCAAGAGATTTGGTGAGAATCTATTACTTTGTCCTGATCTTGCTTGTGTACACTGTTTATTACATTTTTGAATGACTTTTTTTTCTTTTCTTCTTAGAATTATTTCAGGCACAGAAGTAACTTTGTCTTTTTTGTCATACCCAATATGTAAAAAATATTAAACTTGCATTTTTTGTTCTTTTACCTAAAGTAAAGTGTAACTTTATGGA